>NW_028196745.1:32500-52848 GCF_037176805.1 Vigna unguiculata
TATTTGAATTTTCTATTTGCTTTAGTTGAATATCTTCTTTTATTCGATTTTTTGAATTGTTTATTTTACAATAGTCGATGATAGTCACAATAGAAATTTCAACGAACTTAGTCAATGAGCTATAATGAGTTATAAAGATCTATCTATAGATAAAAAATACACAAATAAGAAATATCATTTTATGTAAGGAGTATGTTGATTATATAAAAAGTAAGAGGCAACAATTTTTTTCGTTTACCATGGGGAAGGACACTATCGCCAACATAATAACCTATATACGAAATGCTGACATGAATAAAAAAGGAATGGTTCAATTACCTTTTACTAACATTACAGAAAAAACTGTAAAAATACTTTTACGAGAGGGTTTTGTTGAAAACATCAGAAAACATAGAGAAAACGACAAATATTTTTTAGTTTTTAACTCTACGGTATCGAAGAAATAGAAAAGAATCATATAAAAGTTTTTTCAATTTAAAACGAATAAGTACACCTGGTCTACGAATATATTACAATTATCAACAAATCCCTCGAATTTAGGAGGCATGGGGATTGTCATTCTTTCAACTTCTAGAGGTATAATGACAGATCGAGAGGCTCGATTAGAAAAAATCGGCGGCGAAGTTTTATGTTATATATGGTAATCTTTCTAATATCCGAATTCGATGAGAAACATGTATCCATTTCATTTATGTAAAAAAAAAAAAGAGAGATAAAACGCAAGTTTCTAATAGAACTTCAACCCTCATAGATAGAAATATATCTATTTTTTTTAGATAGATATATTTATTGATGAATGTAAGAAGGGATTTCACTGGAATTGTAAAAAAAAGGGAAATTCACGAAGATTTAATTACTAAATGAATAACTTATCCATAAATTATTTGCCCGGGGTTTAAGGTTTATATACAATTAATGCAAATTGGATTTTTATTTCTATTCTAGAATATGTTTCCAATACTTTTTCTGGACATACGATAAGAAAATAAAAAAGAGAAGTCACTCAATTGAATTAGGATGTTTTTTAATCTCAACTTTATTTTCTATTTTATTGAGAAAGCCACTAATAGACGTTCAAATAGACGTTCAAAATGTAAGGAACCTTTATTTTCTTCCACAATTTTGGATTAACTAATTAAGGAATGTAAAATATGAAAATAAACGCCTCGGTTCGTAAAATTTGTGAAAAATGTCGATTGATTCGAAGACGAGGACGAATTATAGTAATTTGTTTCAATCCAAAACATAAACAAAGACAAGGATAATATTTGAACAAACAGAAGCTTTCTAAAAAAATAGACTAGATAAAAAAGAGAGAAAATTATAAAATTATCTAGAATATATATTATTCTATGAAAATGAAAAATCCATTTTTTAAATATTATTGATATTTCAACTTTTAACTTTGATTTCAAAAATTGTATTTGATATTAATCAAAAGCAAATAAAAAGAATATAGAAAAAATCGAATATCAAATTCGAAAAGAATTGGAAAAGGATCCGTTTTTGACATGAAATGGATATCTCCATACCCTAGATCTATCTATTATTTTTTTTTTTTAATGAAATATTGTATTGAAATAATCGAATATGGCAAAATCTATACCTAAAAAAGGTTCACGTAAAAATGTACGTATTGGTTCGCGTAATTATACTCGTAAAATACCAAAGGGAATTATTCATGTTCAAGCTAGTTTCAACATACTATTGTGACTATTACAGATGTACGAGGTCGGGTGATTTCTTGGTCCTCCGCGGGTACTTGTGGATTCAAGGGTACACGAAGGGGAACACCTTTTGCCGCTCAAACTGCAGCAGGAAATGCTATTCGAACAGTATCGGATCAAGGCATGCAACGAGCAGAAATCATGATAAAAGGGCCTGGCCTCGGAAGAGATGCAGCATTAAGAGCTATTCGTAGAAGTGGTATACTATTAAATTTTATACGAGATGTAACTCCTATGCCACATAATGGATGTAGGTCTCCTAAAAAAAGACGTGTATAAAACTAAAAATAAACATTAAAAATAGTTCAAGAGAAAAAAACAAGTCAAGAGTTTTATCAAAATAATTACTATGGTTCAAGAGAAATTAAGAGTCTCTACTCGGACACTACAATGGAAATGTGTTGAATCACGAATAGACAGTAAGCGTCTTTATTATGGACGCTTTATTCTGTCCCCACTTATGAAAGGTCAAGCCGATACAATAGGCATTGCAATCCGAAGAATTTTACTCGGAGAAATAGAGGGACATGTATCACACGTGTAAAATCAGAGAAAATACCACATGAATATTCTACCATAATAGGTATTGAAGAATCAGTACATGAAATTTTTCATGAATTAGAAAAAATTGTATTGAAAAGTAATATGTATGGAACACAGGACGCATGGATTTCTTTCAAAGGTCCTGGATATATAACCGCTCAAGACATCATTTTACCACCCTCGGTGGAAATCGTTGATAATAGACAACATATAGCCAACGTAACAGAACCTGTTAATTTGTGTATTGAATTAAAAATTGAGAGAAATCGTGGGTATCGTATAAAAACATTAAAAAACTTTCAAGACGGAAGTTATGATATAGATGCTAGATTCATGCCTGTTCGAAATGTAAATTATAGTATTCATTCTTATGTCAATGGGAATGAAAAACAAGAAATACTTTTTCTGGAGATATGGACAAACGGAAGTTTAACTCCTAAGGAAGCCCTTTATGAAGCCTCCCAAAATTTGATTGATTTATTTCTTCCCTTTTTACACGCAGAAGAAGATAACTTTCATTTAGAAAAAAATCAAGACAAAGTGACTTTGCCCCTTTTTACTTTTCATGATATATTGGTTAAAGATAAACTAAGGAAAAATAAAAAAGAAATAGCATTGAAATCTATTTTTATTGACCAATTAGAATTACCTCCCAGGATCTATAATTGTCTCAAAAGATCCAATATTCATACATTATTAGAACTTTTGAATAACAGTCAAGAAGACCTTCTGAAATTTGAACATTTTCGCGTAGAAGATGGAAAATCTATATTGGACATTTTAAAAATACAAAAGTATTTTGCATAAAATTGAAATCTATTGACATAGGATTTTTTCAAATTGATTTTTTTTCTAAACTCAAAATGAAAGGTCAAAATATGTAATTTAAATATTTAGAACAAATCCTAATGGTCAGAATATATCTAAAAAGGAATAGATGTATCTAGGGATTAGTAGGTTCAGAAAGAATTCTCCCTAGATATACAATACAGATGTCATGATATTTTATTTCAAAATGAATTCAAAATTGAAACCAATCTTATAATTTTAAAAAAGACCTAACGTTAGGGATTTCTCAATAGGTAATGTTGCTCCAATACCTAACCAAAGGGCAACTACAGTACCAATCAAAAAGATGGTAGTTGCTACTGGGCGGCGAAATGGATTTTGGAATTTATTAACATTCTCCAAAAAGGGTACTGTTAATAATCCCGTAGGTACCGAAACCATTAAAAGAACGCCCAATAACTTATTGGGCACTGTACGAAGTATTTGAAATACGGGAAAAAAATACCATTCAGGTAGTATTTCCAAAGGAGTTGCAAAAGGATCCGCAGGTTCCCCAATCATGGATGGTTCTAGAACCGCTAAGCCTACGTTACAGGCAATAGTACCTAGAATTACTACTGGAAAATATATAAAAGATCGTTAGGCCATGCGGGTTCTCCATAATAATTATGACCCATTCCCTAGCCAATTTAGCTCTTAATACAGGATCATTCAAGTCAGTTTTTTTGTTATTGGGATAGGTGAATTCTTATAGATCCATCCTCCAAAAGAACCGGATATGATAATTTTTCATCATCCGGCTCGAGCACTAATCAAATTTTTCTTCAACTGTATCTATAGAATAAACTAGAAAAAAAAATGTATGTGTTATCCACACATATATGAAGATTCTAAATAATAAAAGAAACTTGATTCTATTCTCTTTTTCCAAAGTTACCATTTTTATTGAAAAAAAAATTAAGTTCTTTTTAAGTAAATTTTAGTAAACGCTCAATACCCGAGTAGACTTTTCAAGTTGATAATGCTTTCTGGGTGATCTCAAACTTTGCAATTGTTATCCTATCAAAAAAAAATCTTGATACTTTTTATGTACAAAGAATTTACTTGTTACTAATATAACCTAACTTGCGTTGTTCTTTAGATCTACTTTGTTCACTCCAATAGTATCAGAAATCAAATCAATGCATAGGAAATGAATGCGTTGTCATACTATATAGAATTCAGACTAAATCACATCACTTCTTTTACTTGGATCTTATGGAGCCTGTTGATGCAGAATAAAATCGAGTCTGATCATAGAAAAGATTCTCTTCAAGTAAAACCAGCCTACCCTCTCTGTAAGAGCCTTGCTTGGTGGTTGGAAAAAAGACACATTTATTGTAAATTATAATGTGGCAGATAAGATAAAGTCATATATCTGCGCGGCCAAATAAATAGTTCAAGTCACACACTCCCATAATCCATTTTTTTTGGAGAATTCCCTTCAACTATTTTTGTATGTAAAAAAAATTCAATTTTTGTTAAGTTGAAGAAAAATATCTAAATACATGTTTTATTTTGTTTTATAATCCATAATTGTAGCAATGAAAAAAATCCTCCCCAAAATACAAAATGATAATGAAGTGATTACAAATATCTATGACCCATATTCACTATAAAGGACCAGAAATGCCTTGCTTACGTATCATGAAAAGTGCATTAACATAAATACAGCAGTAAGAAGAGGTAATACAAAAGTATGCAAACTATAAAAACGAGTTAAGGTAGATTGGCCCACACTGGAACTTCCGCGTTATAATTCTACCAAAGACGATCCTATTACAGGAATAGCTTCGGGTACGCCTGTTACTATTTTTACTGCCCAATAACCAATTTGATCCCAAGGTAAGGAATAACCAGTTACACCAAAAGATGCAGTTAATACAGCCAAAACTACACCCGTAACCCAAGTTAATTCGCGAGGTTTTTTAAAACCACCTGTAAGATACACACGAAATACGTGTAGAATCATCATTAAGACCATCATACTTGCCGACCATCGATGAACTGATCGGATTAACCAACCAAAATTAGCTTCAGTCATTATATATTGAACAGAAGCAAAAGCTTCAGTAACGGTTGGGCGATAATAAAAAGTCATAGCAAATCCTGTTGCTACTTGGACTAAAAAACAAGTAAGTGTAATTCCCCCTAAACAATAAAATATGTTCACATGAGGCGGAACATATTTACTGGTTATATCATCGGCAATCGCCTGAATTTCAAGACGTTCTTCGAACCAATCATAAACTTTATTGAGATAGGTAACCCAAAGGAACCCCCCCAGAGAACCGTATATGCGAATTTCATCTCGTACGGCTCAAACAAAAATACCCAAAATATTGATTGTAACAAAAACAGATATCCGTAATAGAAAGTTTGAAACTGCTTTATTTAATCCTATGATTCTAATTTTCTCTTACGATAAAAAAGAAATAAAAATCCGAAAGCTATTCTTTTTTGTTATAATGCCAAAATATCAAGTCGGCGCACCCGTCTTTATCGTGATCTTTTAAGGCCTCTTGAATATTCTTTACTTCTTTTTATTTGTATAATGTGAATTTACTGCTGTCTTCTTTATTCTTGAATTTTTATTATTGATAAGGATTCTCTTGTTAGGACCATATGAATGAATAAAAAAAACCTCAGATTCATACTAGAACCACGATGATTCAAAACAATTTTTAATCGAAGTCCAAAAATTCCCTGAGTAAGAATTGCTGGATCATCACTTCTTCAATGAATAGATAAAATATAATGAAAAAATTCAAGGAAAGGTTTGTCCTTTGCTCAAAATAAAGACAAACTGGAGAAGCTTGAAAGAATCAAAATTTTTCAATATATTTTTAGAACTCTTTGAAAAGGTTTTTAAATCCAGTTGCGAGGTCTAAATATTTAGTATGAATCATAGTATTAAGATTTTTAGAATCTATTTTCTATATTCCGTGCTCCAGATACTAGATTAAATATCTGACGGAATAAAACCATCTATATCAAGATGACAGACCCATTTTTATGTTCTGTACTTTCAATAGGACCAATTAAAACAAGTCACACACTCATATTCCGGAAATACAGAAACAAAGAAATTCTACGATCAAACTACCACATCAACATGGAATAGACTAAGAAACAATAAGAAACCTAAAGGCTTCACTTTCTATAAACTAATTACTCGATTCTTGTGAATCTAATTGATAGAAATTCCGTCCAATAAAATGGACGAATTATAAAATCTCCAAAATAATAGATAGAAATATCGCAAATAGAGCCATTGCAACACCCATCAAAGGAGTAGTTCCCCACCCCGGGGCTACTTACCATATTCTGAATTTAAAGGTTTCAATAAATTCCCTACAACAGTTCGTCTTGGACCAGATCTTGAATTATCCTCAACGGTTGCGTAGCCATAAATACTCTTTTTTATTCATTTAGATCTGTTGACTTTGTATACCATTCCGCTGTAAATATAAGGATCTTATCCTTTAGATCTATTGTGATCTGGAAACTTTAGAATTAAAATAATGGAAACAGCAACTCTAATTGCCATCTCTATATCTGGTTTACTTGTAAGTTTTACTGGGTATGCCTTATATACTGCCTTTGGGCAACCCTCCCAACAACTAAGAGATCCATTTGAAGAACATGGGGACTAGTTGAAGTATGCGCCCTCCCTATTGGGGGCTCATTACTTCAATTAAGATAATAAAAATTATTGACCTTTTCGTCGGAACTTTAGGAGGTTCTCTAAAAAAAAATCGCGAAAAAAAATAATTCCTAAAGTTGAGACTAAGAGGAATGTATAAACCAAAGCTTCCATAAATTTAATCGTGGTTTACTAATTAGCTTTCATACCTGTTTCTTGGGGGGGGCTCATTTCGAAAAGAAAAAAAAGAATAAATGCAATGATTCCAATCAAGATTTATCTAGTTCTTTATATGAAATTCAAAATTATAAAAAAGTAGAAAAGAACAAAAGAATGTTATACTACCTGTCTTCTTGTAGTTGGATCTCCAAGTTTTGGAATGCTCCAAATTCTACTTGAGCATCTAAATCTGGGTCGATACCAGCAAAAACATCTCTGAACAAAGTTCTAGAACCATGCCAAATGTGCCCGAAAAAGAATAGCAGAGCAAATGAAGCATGCCCAAAAGTAAACCAACCCCTTGGACTGCTACGAAAAACACCATCTGATTCAAAGTAGCACGATCTAATTCAAAAATTTCCCCCAATTGAGCACGTCTAGCATATTTTTTCACAGTAGCGGGATCACTATAACTTACTCCATTAAGCTCACACCATAGAACTCAACAGTTACACCTACTTGTTCGACACTATATTTCGATCTGCTCTTCGAAAAGGAACATCGGCTCTAACAATTCCGTCCCCATCTACTAAAACAACTGGAAATGTTTCAAAAAAAGTAGGCATACGACGTACAAAAAGCTCATGTCCTTCTTTATCTCGAAAAATGGGATGTCCTAACCAACCGACGGCTATTCCATCTCCATTGTCCATTGAACCAGCTCTAAATAACCCCCCTTTTGCTGGATTATTTCCGATGTAATCATAAAAAGCTAATTTTTCAGGAATTTTAGACCAAGCTTCTGATAAATTTTGATTTTCGGCTAGCCCAGCACCAACTCTTCGATATATTTCTTGCTGGAAGTATCCCTGATCCCATTGATACCGAGTAGGACCAAATAATTCAATGGGGGTTGTTGCTGAACCATACACATAGTTCCAGCAACGACAAAAGCTGCAAAAAGACTAGCAATACTGCTAGAAAGGACAGTTTCAATATTTCCCATACGTAATCCTTTATACAGACGTTGGGGTGGACGCACACTAAGATGGAAAAGACCGCTAATATGCCCAACGTTCCTGCCGCAATATGATGAGAAGCTATCCCCCCCCGGAACAAAAGGATCAAAACCTTCCACACCCCACGCGGGATTTACGGATTGTATCCTTCCAGTTAGTCCATAAGGATCAGACACCCATATTCCGGGACCATACAATCCTGTTACATGAAATGCGCCAAAACCAAAACAAGCCACCCTGCAAGAAATAAATGAATTCCAAAAATTTTTGGCAAATCCAAAGAAGGTTTTCCAGTACGTTCATCACAAAGATTTCTAGATCCCAATAAACCCAATGCCAAATAGCCGCTAAAAAGCACAAGCCTGAAAACACTATATGTGCTCCGGCCACACCTTCGTAACTCCAAATACCCGGATTCGTTATAGCCCCTCCTGTGATATTCCAACCGCCCACGAATTAGTTATTCCTAAACGAGTCATGAAAGGTATAACGAACATACCCTGTCTCCACATTGGATCAAGAACAGGATCAGAGGGATCAAAAACTGCTAATTCATATAGAGCCATCGAACCGGCCCAACCAGCAACTAGAGCTGTGTGCATTATATGAACAGAAAGCAAACGGCCCGGGATCATTTAAAACAACAGTATGAACACGATACCAAGGTAAACCCATGAAAAAATACCCTTCAACAAAAAATAGACACTATGTAACTTTATTGCACTGGAAAAAAATGAATATAGCCTTTCAGTAGATTCTCTTGGAAAATGGAACAATCATATTTGTCGAAATCAAAGAAACAGATTTATTCTATACCGGATAAGTAACAATACGCAATGGTGGGGAGACGAAAGGGGTTGACAACTTTCTCTATGACTATTTAAATAAGTAAATGCAGACATATTCGCTTATCACCCCAATGACCCATTTATAACAACTCGACTTTATTTAGTCTTCTTTTTTATAAAAAAAAGCAATATTAATATAAAATCAAGTAAATCTTTTTTAACACGATAAGCTAATTCTTACGTTTCCACACTAAAGTGAGATATATGACTTTATTATTTGTCCATTTTATGCCATTGGTGTTCCAAGAGTACCCTTTCGAACCCCCGGGGATAAAGATGCATCTTGGGTTGATATATAGTGCGACTTGTCAGATATAGTAGGTTTATATGGGATTTACCCGTTTTCTCTCCCCCGATCGAGATATCCCCGCTTTCACCCCCAAAAGAGAATGATGAAATCATAAAGATAAAAAAATGGGAGCGTGAAGTGTAATGAAGTACTATTCTATCGATTTTTCATTTTTAGATAAAATTTTCCAGATTATTACTCGAAATTATGAATAATTTATGGTTGGCTTAATTGGACAATAAAATCAAGTACCCAGGCTCTGTGTAGAAAAAACCAATTGGTAATATTTCTACGATCACTACTTCTATCATATCTATATATTGTATTTTACAAAAAACATTAATAAATTCAGAAAAGGAAGAAGTTCTAAACAAAATACATAGTTTTGGACTATTTGTTCTATATGTGCAAATCCAAATCGGGCAGATCTTTACTCAGAGTAGAAAAGAAACCTAAAAGAATTGAAAAAGTCCATTCAGAAACAAGAAAATTACATTGTGATTCGGCTTCGATCTCGATGAAAGCAATACATCAATGAGAAGATAGTTCACTAAATTAAGTATATTCTTCTTTTTTTTTAGTTCGAAGAAATCCATTAGAAAAAGAGAAAGATTAAAATCGACACATTGATTCCTTTTTTGCTTATATAATTTTTGATGAACTGTATGCATCAAAAGGTGCATGTACGGCTTTTAAGGAAAAAATGGAATCCTAATCAATCGACTTTATCGAGAAAGATTACTTTTTTTAGGTCAAGATGTTGATAGTGAAATATCGAATCAACTTATTAGTATTATGATATATCTGAGCATAGAGAAAGAGAATAAAGAATTGTCTCTGTTTATAAACTCTCCGGGGGGGTGGGTAATACCTGGAATAGCTATTTATGATACTATGCAATTTGTACAACCAGATGTACAGACAGTATGTCTGGGATTAGCTGCTTCAATGGGATCCTTTCTTTTGGCAGGAGGCACAATTACCAAACGTCTTGCATTTCCTCACGCTTGGCGCCAATGATTCTTTTCTTTGAGAATATATAGAATAGATATCTAATCTATATATACTATACCTTCGCCATAAAAACCAAAGTAATAATAGCATGGTATTTTGAATTCCATATGCAATTTTTTTGAATCATTTAATTATATATAGAAAGAGTAGTATGAAAAAGAGGGTATTTTCCATTTTATCTGATCTATAAGAAACCTAGTTTCATTTTAGTAGTGTCGCATACTTTTTTGTTTTTTTCATACCAGAAAGCTTGTAACAATTTTTATTTGAATCAGAAGAAAACTTAATATATGAAAAAAAAAAGAAACTTTTGGATTGTTGAATACCAAAATGATATAAAAAACAACGGAACCATCGTAGTATTTAAAAATAGATTCAAAAAGAAAGTTGGTTATTCTATTGTTTATTATTTAAGGATCCGGATCCAAAAGACCTAGTAGATTTTGTACTTCTTTTTTCTTTGATAGAAAAAAAGAAATTTGTAAATGTAGAAACAAAATTCATCGAAGAAAATACTCTACTCTATCCATAGAGGAAAAAATGAATTGCATAAGTACAAAAGCCGTATGCATCAATACGCAGAAAATGCTTGTACGGTTATTGAATATACTTTTTGCCCTTTATCTTATTTGTCTTTGTCCCTTTTCTGTTACCTTTATTTTGGGAATAAAGACAATCTTTAGCAATCTACCAAATAGTAAAAAGAATTCTAAAAAGATTTATCAAGATAAGGGAAATACTACTTAAGTGATATAATCAGGGTAATGATCCACCACCTGCTAGTTCTTTTTATGAGGCACAAGCGGGAGAATTTGTCCTGGAAGCGGAAGAGCTACTGAAAATGCGTGAAACTATCACAAGGGTTTATGTACAAAGAACGGGCAAACCTTTATGGGTTATATCGGAAGACATGGAAAGGGATGTTTTTATGTCAGCAGCAGAAGCCCAAGCTCATGGAATTGTAGATCTTGTAGCAGTTGAATAAAAAAATTGGTGGCAAAGGTTATTCTAATTAAATACAAGATTGGAAATTTAATTTTTTACTCTATCTTACTTTACATTTTAAAATAAAATCTCTAAGAGTTAATCTATTAATATAGTATATATAATTAATATAGGCTATAAATAAGGAATATAGAATATAAGTAATACACGGTTAGGATAGATCTAACCTGCTCATTATACAAAAATATAGATATATATAGTACGACTTACCATGCCAACTATGAAACAACTTATTAGAAACACAAGACAGCCAATCCGAAACGTCACAAAATCCCCAGCTCTTCGGGGATGCCCTCAACGTCGAGGAACGTGTACCAGGGTGTATGTGCGACTCGTTCAGCTTAAATACTAAGAAAAAACAAATTAAAATTTTTCAGTATTGGTAATCAGTTAAGATAGTGTGAATGCAAAAACTACATTCACACTATCTTAACTTAATATATAATTCTTTTCTATATAATTATATAATTCTTTACATTCTTCTATCTTGTATAAAATTTATGGTTTCGATTGGTGCAAAACCAATAATACACATTTGCAATTTCATATGAGAAGGACTTTCCCATCGGTAACAAAAAAAAGTTACCCGTTAAGCGGAGAAAATACTATTTCAATTAAAAATAAAGTATGTCCTTAATGAATGTATTTTGATGGATTTTGTAAGAATGGAATAAGAGGGTCAGCTACCCAGCAAATTTTCATAATTAAATACCGTTACTATAGAATTAGATTTGGTTGTGAAAAAACCTACTACTCAATATTGCATGGGTAGAGCCACAGAGTGTGAACTGTACAAGTTAACAATAACATTCATTAAATGAATCAAAAATGAAAATAAAAAGGCTCCGGTGTATAGAGAGGACCTGGTCATTTCTAAAAAAAATCATAGAAACGAAGGAACCCACCAATTCATTATAAAAATATGTGTCCTATTTCATTTACTATTTTTATTTTATTTGATATCTAGTATCTATACAATTTCTGATTTTGAGGTTAAATGTTTAATATAAAAAATCGTGGTTGGGGCGGTTATAGTAGCAAGAGCCGTTGGAATTTTTTTTATACATCGGAAGAATCCATTTTTGTTATTAATAGACTAGGAAGAAAAAAAGAATAACTGAAAAATGAAAAAGTTATTCCTGAAAATATCATTTATTAAATGACCAGAATTAAACGAGGATATATAGCTCACAAACGGAGGACAAAAATTCGTTTATTCGTATCAAGTTTTCGCGGAGCTCATTCAAGACTTACCCGAACTATTACTCAACAGAAATTGAAAGCTTTAGTTTCGGCTCATCGGGATAGAGATAGGAAAAAAGAGATTTTCGTGGTTTATGGATTAGTCGAATAAATGCAGTAATTCGCGAGAATCAAAAAGTATCTTATATTTATAATAATTTAATGAATAGTCTATACACCAAGCAATTGCTTCTTAATCGTAAAATAGTTGCACAAATTGCTATATTAAAAGAGAATTGTCTTTTTATGATTGCCGATAATATCATAAAAACTTAAAACCCCTTATTTACTGCAGGAAGGTATAGACTAGAAATTTGTTTATTTTGATAGCTTTATCATACGATAAAGCTATCAAATAAACAACCATGCTTAAAAATTATTCTTCGTTACCTATTATCTTTTTTATTTCCAACAAAAAAATCAAATGGAATTATCCTAATTTTGAACAAAACATCAATCCATGTTTAATTCGAATCATAAATTCAAATTGGATTTCGAATTTTTAATTTCTATTTTTTTTTCTTAAAGGAGTAATTTTAGCAGTCGACTCGCTTTTTTCAAATTGTTTTTCGTTATTAAGAAAAGGTAACGAAGATAAAATACGAGCTTGTTTTTATAGCAACAGTAATTAATCGTTGTTGTTTTAAGGTCAATCTATTTACACGTCTAGATAATATTTTTCCTTGTTCACTAATAAATCGACAAATTAAACCCATGTTTTTATAATCAATTCGGTCCCCCCGATTGAATCGGGGGCAAACGTCTACGAAAAGATCGCTTGGATTTAATAAAGAGTCGCTTAGGTTTTTCCATAGTTTATTTATTCCTATTCAAAAATAACATTGATTTAAATAAATATAATTATAATAAAGGATTTGTATTTTTTTTCTTCTTTAGCATATGTTGTTATATAACGACGGGGACATCATTTTCTCAATTCCAATCGACTAGGCGTATTGTGTCGATTCTTGTTAGTAATCTATCTAGAAATACCGCTTTATTCCTTATTTAGACTCTTTTTATCACAACCAGTACCTTCCAAAAGAACACTTACTCGGATATCTTTACCCTTGGACATGACCCTCCTTTGGGTTTTTAATTCACTTATAACTCTTTTCGGATTCGAATCTAAGAATCTAAGAAAAAGATGAAAACAACTAAGATAAGATAAAAAAGAAGAATTCGAAAAATTATGAAAGATTTCGTTCCAATTTAATTGAATCTAGTACAAAAGAATACAAGGATCTGTAACTATATTTCGTTTCAAATTGCCAGTATTTTCGTTTTTTTAAAGTATTTTTTATGATATTGTTGCCCCAACCTATGGATTTCTGCTTTCACTTTCTTTTTCATAGGAATTGAATTAATAATTCAATTCCATTGAAGCCTGGACCAGATCCCGATCCCGAGTGTCACTCCGAATTTCAATGAGGCCAATTTAATCTTTCGTCTTTATCTTTCCTAAAAAAAAAAAAAAGAAGAGTAGGTTAATTACACATATTTAATATATAATTGGACCTTTCATCTTCTTCACCCCTTCCCGTGTCAATAACTAAAATTAAAAAAAGGGGAATATCAATGCATCTGGAAAAAAACGATTGATCTCTATCAATAGACCCGCCAAAGCCCCGAACCATAAAGTACTTACTACTGGTGCCACGGAAAGATATGTTTTTAGATCTCGCATTTCAAATCCTCCTTTCTTTTTATTATTTAAGTATTTTTTCTCTGTTGATATATATCAACAGAGAAAAATGTGGAAAACAAGACAAAGATTCTTTACAATAACACTATAAACAAATGGAAAAGGGATGTAGCGCAGCTTTGGTAGCGCGTTTGTTTTGGGTACAAAATGTCACGGGTTCAAATCCTGTCATCCCTATCCCTAACAATTACTTATTCTATGATATTCCGTATTCTATAATATTCCATATTCTATGAGATGAGCAATAAACCGGGAACCTGTGAAGACGAATTCCAATTGAACATACATACTGAATATCTATATGCAAAATGGATTTGGATCATATAATTTTATGAAAACAAAACGCTCTTAGTTCAGTTCGGCAGAACGCGGGTCTCCAAAACCCGATGTCGTAGGTTCAAATCCTACAGAGCGTGATTCTAGTATTATTCGCCTGATAATTACACTGAAATATTGAAACATTCAAAAGAAAGTCTGAATTTTATCCTTGTCGATTAGGATTAAACTAAATAAATAGGGAATCACAAAAAAAGAGACATTAATGAATCAAAGATCCAACTGATCACCTCGTCGGTATTGTAAATATGCAGTTACAAATAATCCAGCCAAAGTAATAGGAATTAAACCTAACACGATTCCAAATAGAAAAACTTCAATCATTTTTATTTGTTCGAAAAGTAAAAAGAAAGGTAATATAATATCTAGCCTTAAACATAAATCTGTATTGATCATAAATCTCAACGATCGAGAATTGTAAAATTGACATAGTAAGGAATTCTAGAATGTCTTATACCAAAATTTACTATTCCTCTCAAAATTACAAATCAAATAAGTCGTATTTTACTAAGACCAATAAATAGAGACGAGGTTATAATTAAAACCGATAGTAAAAAACCGAAATAACTAGTGATAGTGGGCATATAGAAACTAAATGAAATATGTTCGTTCTTTTTATACATATGTTTATAAAGCACTTCCCTAAATTTCCATTTTTGAGAGAAAAAAGAAGATAAAAAATCTACTTGAAAGATACAATTCAAAATTGGCAATTCCTCAATAAATTCAATTATTAGAGACGAAAAAAAAAAAAAGAAATAGAGTAACATAATTTAGAAATAAATTCCTCATCTGTTACATCTACCCATCCTGTGATTTCAAATCAACATACTTTTACTTATCAACTCAGGAATTAAGTAAACTGATCTAATGAAAATATTTAGTATTATTCTATAGATATCCAATAGAATTCTGTTTATATTGGAAAAAGAAAAGAAAAATTATGAATATTCAAACAAAGAATAATAACTCTGTTATTTCATTTTATTTCACTTTGAATTAATGTAGAAGAAAATAGAAAAAAGATCTTCAACAACCACAAAAATATATTTATTGATTTGGCAATAATTGAATTATTAAAATAGAAAATCTACTTTATGAATTATCTACTTTATTAATTATTAGAAACCTTTTCTCATATTCCGATTTAATGGATCTTTAGTTCTAATCCAAAACTAATAATTTGAAATGTTAAGAACCTTCCTTTTATACTATTACTCTAAAAATTTAATATAAAAAAAATTTTATATACCCAAACTTTGCAAATTTTCTATCGGATTTTTGACTACATAGAGACAATCAATGAAAAAAGAAGAAAAAAATCTAGTTACTAAAATTTTACACTGATTGTGAAATTTCATTGCTCTGTTAGAAGAAGGATAGCTATACTGATTCGGTATACTCAAAAGACACCGTTGGTACAAAATGGACGATCTAACAAGGATTCTATTTCAGTAAATTTCGCCTTACTGATCTCGTCTTTTATGGACTCGATCCCCCCTTTTGACTGTACAAGAATATGTGGAGTTCAAGATGTCTGGAAGCACAGGAGAACGTTCTTTGCTGATATTATTACCAGTATCCGATACTGGATTATTCATAGCATTACTATACCCTCCCTATTCATTGCAGGTTGGTTATTTGTCAGTACAGGTCTAGCTTACGATGTATTTGGAAGTCCCCGCCCAAACGAGTATTTTACAGAGAACCGACAAGGAATTCCATTAATAACTGGCCGTTTTGATCCTTTGGAACAACTTGATGAATTTAGTAGATCTTTTTAGGAGGCTCCAATGACTATAGATAGGACCTATCCAATTTTTACAGTACGATGGCTAGCTGTTCACGGACTAGCGGTACCCACTGTTTCTTTTTTGGGATCAATATCAGCAATGCAATTCATCCAACGATAAACTTAATTTGAATTATAGAGCTATGACACAATCAAACCCAAATGAACAAAATGTTGAATTGAATCGTACCAGTCTCTACTGGGGGTTATTACTTATTTTTGTACTTGCTGTTTTATTTTCAAATTATTTCTTCAATTAATTAGAATTAATAGAAGAAATAGGAATAGTCAATAATATATATATTAAGAATTCTTTTATCCCATTCGGAAGGATATCATTTCATAATTATCTATGACTGTTTGTTAATGTCTTTAGCATGACTGACTACGTGATTAAATGTGGAGGAAAGTGGGATAAATGGCCGATACTACTGGAAGAATTCCTCTTTGGATAATAGGTACTGTAACTGGTATTACTGTGATCGGTTTAATTGGTATTTTCTTTTATGGTTCATATTCCGGATTGGGCTCATCTCTGTAGTAATCGTATTCTATTTGGGTTTTTGAAATGAAAGTGTAAGAACTGAACAGGGATCCACTCTTTCTTTGACGAATGCAAGTGGATCCCCCTTGAGTTCTTAAGAATTCTAATTTTTTTTCATATAAATGACTACTTCTTCCGATGTTTCAAAAAATTCCATTTCATTCTTTTTTTTTTTATTTGTTCACTACATATTATTTTACATATTATTTATATACCATAAAAGATTATCTGGCAGAAAGATTCTAAGTTGGAAAAAAGAGAAACTAAGATATAGGATTTTTCAGGAAGGGATTCAAAAATAGTATTTTATTGATATTTTTAGAATATTTCTATTTCAACACAAACAAGAAGGAATAGGAATCGGACTCTAGGAAAGGACAAAGAAAAAAAAAAAAAAAGAAAAACAAAGAATCCCCCTTAGAGTAACTTTTCGATATTTGAATATATATATATATTTTCTATTATACAGATATTATACAGAATATAATTACAAAAATTATCAAAAAAATTGAGTTATTTTTACGAGTTTAATATGTTGATAAATACGCGGAACTAAAAATTCATTTCGAACAATTGAACCTTCTCAAATTGTTTCTTCTTAAGAACTAAAAAGATTTGTGCTAAAATAATAGATGCCAAGAAGAACAAGAGACCTTGAACACGTAATGGATCTTGAAGTACTATTTCCGCATCCCCCTGACCAAATCCACCGACATTAGGATTACTTGTTAATGGCTGATCAAGTTTGATAGATTCACCTTCTGAAACAAGAAGTTCTGGTCCTGGAGGTATAATATCAATCACTTCACGCTCATCTAATGCATCTACTATAGTGATTTCGTATCCCCCTTTTTCTTTTCGTATGATTTTTTTGACTATACCTGCTGCTGTAGCATTATAAACATTATTATTACTCTTGCTCCCGTCAAGATAAATCTGGCCCCTTCCCCTGTTCCCGCCTACATATATAGGATAATTTTAAGAAATGAATATCTCTTTTACTAGCGGGATCCGGGGAAAGAATAGGAAACGTGATTTCATTATATTTCTGACCAGGAACAGGGCCTACTACAAGAATATTTTTTTTTGTAGGGCGATAGTTTTGAAAAGACAGATTGCCTATCTTCTCTTAATCTCAGGCGAAATACGATCGGGGGGTGCCAATTCAAAACCTTCCGGTAAAATAAGAACAGCCCCCACATTCAAAGTTCCCTTTTTACCATTAGCTAGAACTTGTTTCACTTGCATATCATAAGGAATTCGAACAACTGCTTCAAATACAGTATCAGGAAGTACCGCTTGTGGAACCTCAATATCCACGGGCTTATTAGCTAAATGGCAATTGGCACAGACAATACGACCGGTTGCTTCTCGGGGATTTTCATAACCCTGCTGTGCAAAAATTGGATATGCATTTGAAAAGGGTGCTCGAATTATTATATATATCATGACCGATATAGAAATGGATCGGGTATCCCTTCCTTTATACAAGAAAAAGCATTTCTAGTTTGCATGGTCTAATCATTGATCCTGAAAATTTCTACAATAAGATTAGGTAGGTCACTCGCATAGTTCCCTATCCAAGGTGGAACCCCTTTTTTATTTAACTTTTTTTTAAAGAGGGGAAAATGAAAATTATCTTTTTTAGATAAAAACTTGAATTCATTGAAGTAAATCGGTTTTTCTGTCAATCATTCATTGAATGATAAATCACTACAAGTGATGGAGATATGCGATTTAAATAACGGAAAATCCAATATTTTAAAATTGTATCTAAAATGACTGGAAAAGTGGACACAAGACCGGATATAATTTGATCATTTTGAGCAAATCCAAAATCTTTATAAACGAAGCCAAAAAGTAGTTCCACCCATGGGTTGAATGGAATCCTATACATAAATCAGTTAATAAAAGAATAGAAAAAGCTTTTATTGTGTCACTTAAATTATATATAAATTCTCGAACCAAAGAGTTAATAAGAACAAGTTCTTGATTACCAAGAATAGAATAACCGCTTAGAATAAAGAAACAAATTATATTTGTGGAGAAGTGCAAAATCGTATTCATACGATCTTCATTGTGTGTTTTGATTAATTGGATTGTTTCTTTATAAATTCCAGTACGAAGGTTTTGTATATATGTTTTCGGACATTCCTTTAACATGTCATCTAAGAAAAACAGTTCCTCTAATTCTATGAATTTGTTTAGAATACTCTTTTCTTTAATATCATTCAAGAAAATTTCGGATTGACTAGTATTCCACCAATTAATAAACCAAGATTCCAGACTTTTCTTAAATGTGAAAGAGATACACCAGGGCAAAAGACTATAGATGTAAGATATAGAAGGGGAATGCTTTTTTTTTTTTTCATTTTTCGTCTTTAATGAACTTAACTTCATCTCTTTCGTCAACTCTATATGATAATAACTTTTCTATCAAGTATAAGCTTCATTACAAGTTATAGAGCTTCTAGATAAATTTAGATTGTATTTTATCATTTTTTTTTACTTAAACTTCGGAAGTTAGCCTTTGCCTTCTTTAATTGAGAAAAAAGAATACATAAATCGAATAAGAAATCGAAAGAATTCACAGTCAATTCCAATCCAATGAAGAAAAAAATATTGTTTCGAAAGGATATTAATTGCTAAGATTCGAAGAAAAAGGATTCTTTTTAGAAATACACCAAGGAGCACTTCGAGTTATGACTATAATATTCAAATTTCGAAATCAAAAAATGTCCCATCTATAAAAATAAAAATTGAAATATTTTGCAAAAAACAGTTTTTTTTCAAAATATTTCAATCGGTACACTAAATAATAAGGACAATTCTGAAACTTTTTGTGCAATTTTATTTCTAGTTAAGTCCAATTTTCATCAATAAAGAAGCGGTACACCTAAAAAAAAAGATAATTCGCCAGCTCTATTTGCAATTTCTAGTGGAGTCAAATTATCTTCAATACGAGTCAAGGGAATAAACCCCTGTTCTATTGTTTCCATATAAACGAGACTCTCATAAGTAAGAGTACGAGTCAAAATACTTCGTTCTTGAACTCCTGTTATTATTCTGATAGATTTAATCTCGTTCATAGGTATTTTGAGAATAATACGACGATTTTTTCCAGGAAATCCCCAACGAAGAAAACATACTTCTTCTTTATTTTTTTTATCGAAGATATCAAAACCACCGCCAATATCCCACAAAATAATCCACCACAAATAAAAACTAATAAAGAGACCCCCAATTCCATAAAAAGCCATCGCGGCCCCTTGTGGAATAAATGGAAAATTACTAATTTCCTGAGAAAAAAGGAAAAGACCCATACCGAGATAACTGGAAATTGCAACCAACAATAAACCCCAATGAACCTAAAAAAATGATAAAGGCTGAAAAGATATTGCTTATTTTTCGAGACTCTGTTATAGAATAGATCAGTACTTCTTTTGATCTTTTTTTTAAAATATTCATTACCCCCTCTTTTTCTTTTTAAGAATAATAATTGTGGAATAAAAAACCCCAGAATTTTTACTTGTTTCTAAAGTAATTTTCATCAACTGGCGCTACTGAAATGTAAACCTTTAGGGGAATTCATCCAATTGCTTCCAGCTCTAAAAAAAGATCTATAATATTTTTCCCTACTTACCGCCGTAT
>NW_028196746.1:27500-30000 GCF_037176805.1 Vigna unguiculata
GATGGCTTGTGTGGAGTTTTGTGAAAAAATGAAATTCGTGGTTTTTGAGATGTGAGGGTTGGAATGGCCTCCAAATGTCCCCAAATGAATACCATGAAATTCTTGGTGCACGAAAGTTTTGAGTTCGGAGGGTTTTGCACATGGCCAAGTTGGTCGGTGCACCGCGGCATAGCTAGATGGCTTGTGTGGAGTTTTGTGAAAAAATGAAATTCGTGGTTTTTGAGATGTGAGGGTTGGAATGGCCTCCAAATGTCCCCAAATGAATACCATGAAATTCTTGGTGCACGAAAGTTTTGAGTTCGGAGGGTTTTGCACATGGCCAAGGTTGGCGGTGCACCGCGGCATAGCTAAATGGCTTGGTGGGGAGTTTTGTGAAAAAATGAAATTCGTGGTTTTTGAGATGTGAGGGTTGGAATGGCCTCCAAATGCCCCCAAATGAATACCATGAAATTCTTGGTGCACGAAAGTTTTGAGTTCGGAGGGTTTTGCACATGGCCAAGGTTGGCGGTGCACCACGGCATAGCTAGATGGCTTGGTGGGGAGATTTGTGAAAAAATGAAATTCGTGGTTTTTGAGATGTGAGGGTTGGAAAGGCCTCCAAATGCCCCCAAATGAGTACTGTAAAAGTGTTGGTGCACAAAAGTTTTGAATTGGATGCATTTTGCACTTGGCCAAGTTGGTCGGTGCACCGCGACTAGATAGGTTGGTGCCAAAATTTGTCAAATTTAAGACCTTGGCCAAACTGAATGAAATTTTGTGGGGAGGTTCCTGATATTGTTTAGTGGTGGACTGGAAAAAATGAGGTCGAAATTCGAAGTCTACATGTGCTTTTCTATTTTTCCCGATTTTACACATACCCGGTAAGTAAAAAAAATAAAAAAAATAGTTCCCCTTCGAGAAAAATTATGAAATTTGGTGAGCAAGGAGATACCATTATTCTACGAATTACTGCAAAAAATCGCATCAAAATTCGAAGTATAGCCCGAGATATGGACTTATGTCTGCTCAAAAAAAGTGTATCTACTTGTACAATTTTGCCTTTTGCATATTAACCTCTTATAGGGGGGGAGTGCTCCTTGAGCCGGCCAGCTCCACACTGGCAGGTTTTAAAGGGAGCTTGATGAGGCCTCCCCCCTCACGTGGTGCGTGCGTTAGCATGTTTATCATGGCACAACTAGCCTCTTCATAGTTGTTGAGCTTTATTAATACCAACACACGGTCGTCACTGATCGTTGGTTAGCTCGGCAGCTAGTCCCTCGGATATTGTGGAAAGTTATTTTCATGCCTAGCGATGCTTGACCCTGCGTCACTTGATGTTTCCATTTGCTTGCTTGCCCATGGTAGGTGGGGGGTGGACCGTCTTGTGGTGTGGTGTCTTGCGAACGTGAGGGTGTGTGAGTTGTAATCGAGATGCACTTGCTGGCTGGCTCCATGCCTTGCGTATCGAACGGTCAAGCATGCATCTCTTCCATTTTCACCCGTTGCCTTGGGTGATATTGGTTGATCAGTCCCTGTGTTGCCTACCCACTAGACGGTACTTCTGTGGTTGCTTCGAATTCTATCTTTCCATCACGAAGAGGTGTTGGAGGATCCTAATGTCACGCACGTGTTCCATCTAGTGAAACATCTCAGTGATGCACGTGTTGTGGCTAGTTCTTTTGGATGCGGTGCATTATATGAACTCGGGTTTACTTTAGCGACCCAGTCAACATAATTCGGTTGTGTCCCTTGATTGAGACGTTGTCCTTGAACTTGTTGTGAACAATATCGTTCTTCCACAACCCGTCGTCTTGAGTGCGATGGAAGGCAAATAAGATGTGCTTTGGCATGTCATGCACGTACTCGATTGCGGGAAGTGTGAGAAAGTGTTGTTGACAACCCGTGGGAAATGGAATGTGGCAAATCGTGATGAGCTCTTCGTGGATCTGCGAAGAAGACGACCTTTGGGCCTGTTGGAAACGAGGGAGGCGATGTTGAACTGCGAAGAAGATGGACTTTTGGGTTGTTTGAATCAATGGGAGGCCACGCGAGAACTCCGAATACTATGGACTCTTGGGTTGTTGGAAGCAACGGGAGGCCCCGCTAGAACTCCGAATACTACGGACTCTTGGGTTGTTGGAAGCAAGGGGAGGCCCCGCTAGAACTCCGAATACTATGGACTCTTGGGTTGTTGGAAGCAAGGGGAGGTCCCGCTAGAACTCCGAATACTACGGACTCTTGGGTTGTTGGAAGCAAGGGGAGGCCCCGCTAGAACTCCGAATACTATGGACTCTTGGGTTGTTGGAAGCAAGGGGAGGCCCCGCTAGAACTCCGAATACTATGGACTCTTGGGTTGTTGGCAACGACAACTTGGGGGGATGACACTGGAAAAGAGTGAACTAGGCCAAACTGCGAACAAGGCAACTTGGGGGGATGACACTGGAAAAGAGTGAACTAGGCCAAACTGCGAACAAGGCAACTTGGGGGGATGATGCTGGAAAAGAGTGAACTAGACCGAACT
>NW_028196746.1:60000-62500 GCF_037176805.1 Vigna unguiculata
CACGAAAGTTTTGAGTTCGGAGGGTTTTGCACATGGCCAAGTTGGTCGGTGCACCGCGGCATAGCTAGATGGCTTGTGTGGAGTTTTGTGAAAAAATGAAATTCGTGGTTTTTGAGATGTGAGGGTTGGAATGGCCTCCAAATGTCCCCAAATGAATACCATGAAATTCTTGGTGCACGAAAGTTTTGAGTTCGGAGGGTTTTGCACATGGCCAAGTTGGTCGGTGCACCGCGGCATAGCTAGATGGCTTGTGTGGAGTTTTGTGAAAAAATGAAATTCGTGGTTTTTGAGATGTGAGGGTTGGAATGGCCTCCAAATGTCCCCAAATGAATACCATGAAATTCTTGGTGCACGAAAGTTTTGAGTTCGGAGGGTTTTGCACATGGCCAAGGTTGGCGGTGCACCGCGGCATAGCTAAATGGCTTGGTGGGGAGTTTTGTGAAAAAATGAAATTCGTGGTTTTTGAGATGTGAGGGTTGGAATGGCCTCCAAATGCCCCCAAATGAATACCATGAAATTCTTGGTGCACGAAAGTTTTGAGTTCGGAGGGTTTTGCACATGGCCAAGGTTGGCGGTGCACCACGGCATAGCTAGATGGCTTGGTGGGGAGATTTGTGAAAAAATGAAATTCGTGGTTTTTGAGATGTGAGGGTTGGAAAGGCCTCCAAATGCCCCCAAATGAGTACTGTAAAAGTGTTGGTGCACAAAAGTTTTGAATTGGATGCATTTTGCACTTGGCCAAGTTGGTCGGTGCACCGCGACTAGATAGGTTGGTGCCAAAATTTGTCAAATTTAAGACCTTGGCCAAACTGAATGAAATTTTGTGGGGAGGTTCCTGATATTGTTTAGTGGTGGACTGGAAAAAATGAGGTCGAAATTCGAAGTCTACATGTGCTTTTCTATTTTTCCCGATTTTACACATACCCGGTAAGTAAAAAAAATAAAAAAAATAGTTCCCCTTCGAGAAAAATTATGAAATTTGGTGAGCAAGGAGATACCATTATTCTACGAATTACTGCAAAAAATCGCATCAAAATTCGAAGTATAGCCCGAGATATGGACTTATGTCTGCTCAAAAAAAGTGTATCTACTTGTACAATTTTGCCTTTTGCATATTAACCTCTTATAGGGGGGGAGTGCTCCTTGAGCCGGCCAGCTCCACACTGGCAGGTTTTAAAGGGAGCTTGATGAGGCCTCCCCCCTCACGTGGTGCGTGCGTTAGCATGTTTATCATGGCACAACTAGCCTCTTCATAGTTGTTGAGCTTTATTAATACCAACACACGGTCGTCACTGATCGTTGGTTAGCTCGGCAGCTAGTCCCTCGGATATTGTGGAAAGTTATTTTCATGCCTAGCGATGCTTGACCCTGCGTCACTTGATGTTTCCATTTGCTTGCTTGCCCATGGTAGGTGGGGGGTGGACCGTCTTGTGGTGTGGTGTCTTGCGAACGTGAGGGTGTGTGAGTTGTAATCGAGATGCACTTGCTGGCTGGCTCCATGCCTTGCGTATCGAACGGTCAAGCATGCATCTCTTCCATTTTCACCCGTTGCCTTGGGTGATATTGGTTGATCAGTCCCTGTGTTGCCTACCCACTAGACGGTACTTCTGTGGTTGCTTCGAATTCTATCTTTCCATCACGAAGAGGTGTTGGAGGATCCTAATGTCACGCACGTGTTCCATCTAGTGAAACATCTCAGTGATGCACGTGTTGTGGCTAGTTCTTTTGGATACGGTGCATTATATGAACTCGGGTTTACTTTAGCGACCCAGTCAACATAATTCGGTTGTGTCCCTTGATTGAGACGTTGTCCTTGAACTTGTTGTGAACAATATCGTTCTTCCACAACCCGTCGTCTTGAGTGCGATGGAAGGCAAATAAGATGTGCTTTGTCATGTCATGCACGTACTCGATTGCGGGAAGTGTGAGAAAGTGTTGTTGACAACCCGTGGGAAATGGAATGTGGCAAATCGTGATGAGCTCTTCGTGGATCTGCGAAGAAGACGACCTTTGGGCCTGTTGGAAACGAGGGAGGCGATGTTGAACTGCGAAGAAGATGGACTTTTGGGTTGTTTGAATCAATGGGAGGCCACGCGAGAACTCCGAATACTATGGACTCTTGGGTTGTTGGAAGCAACGGGAGGCCCCGCTAGAACTCCGAATACTACGGACTCTTGGGTTGTTGGAAGCAAGGGGAGGCCCCGCTAGAACTCCGAATACTATGGACTCTTGGGTTGTTGGAAGCAAGGGGAGGTCCCGCTAGAACTCCGAATACTACGGACTCTTGGGTTGTTGGAAGCAAGGGGAGGCCCCGCTAGAACTCCGAATACTATGGACTCTTGGGTTGTTGGAAGCAAGGGGAGGCCCCGCTAGAACTCCGAATACTATGGACTCTTGGGTTGTTGGCAACGACAACTTGGGGGGATGACACTGGAAAAGAGTGAACTAGGCCAAACTGCGAACAAGGCAACTTGGGGGGATGACACTGGAAAAGAGTGAA
>NW_028196746.1:92500-95000 GCF_037176805.1 Vigna unguiculata
TTTTGAGGTGTGAGGGTTGGAATGGCCTCCAAATGTCCCCAAATGAATACCATGAAATTCTTGGTGCACGAAAGTTTTGAGTTCGGAGGGTTTTGCACATGGCCAAGTTGGTCGGTGCACCGCGGCATAGCTAGATGGCTTGTGTGGAGTTTTGTGAAAAAATGAAATTCGTGGTTTTTGAGATGTGAGGGTTGGAATGGCCTCCAAATGTCCCCAAATGAATACCATGAAATTCTTGGTGCACGAAAGTTTTGAGTTCGGAGGGTTTTGCACATGGCCAAGTTGGTCGGTGCACCGCGGCATAGCTAGATGGCTTGTGTGGAGTTTTGTGAAAAAATTAAATTCGTGGTTTTTGAGATGTGAGGGTTGGAATGGCCTCCAAATGTCCCCAAATGAATACCATGAAATTCTTGGTGCACGAAAGTTTTGAGTTCGGAGGGTTTTGCACATGGCCAAGTTGGTCGGTGCACCGCGGCATAGCTAGATGGCTTGTGTGGAGTTTTGTGAAAAAATGAAATTCGTGGTTTTTGAGATGTGAGGGTTGGAATGGCCTCCAAATGTCCCCAAATGAATACCATGAAATTCTTGGTGCACGAAAGTTTTGAGTTCGGAGGGTTTTGCACATGGCCAAGGTTGGCGGTGCACCGCGGCATAGCTAAATGGCTTGGTGGGGAGTTTTGTGAAAAAATGAAATTCGTGGTTTTTGAGATGTGAGGGTTGGAATGGCCTCCAAATGCCCCCAAATGAATACCATGAAATTCTTGGTGCACGAAAGTTTTGAGTTCGGAGGGTTTTGCACATGGCCAAGGTTGGCGGTGCACCACGGCATAGCTAGATGGCTTGGTGGGGAGATTTGTGAAAAAATGAAATTCGTGGTTTTTGAGATGTGAGGGTTGGAAAGGCCTCCAAATGCCCCCAAATGAGTACTGTAAAAGTGTTGGTGCACAAAAGTTTTGAATTGGATGCATTTTGCACTTGGCCAAGTTGGTCGGTGCACCGCGACTAGATAGGTTGGTGCCAAAATTTGTCAAATTTAAGACCTTGGCCAAACTGAATGAAATTTTGTGGGGAGGTTCCTGATATTGTTTAGTGGTGGACTGGAAAAAATGAGGTCGAAATTCGAAGTCTACATGTGCTTTTCTATTTTTCCCGATTTTACACATACCCGGTAAGTAAAAAAAATAAAAAAAATAGTTCCCCTTCGAGAAAAATTATGAAATTTGGTGAGAAAGGAGATACCATTATTCTACGAATTACTGCAAAAAATCGCATCAAAATTCGAAGTATAGCCCGAGATATGGACTTATGTCTGCTCAAAAAAAGTGTATCTACTTGTACAATTTTGCCTTTTGCATATTAACCTCTTATAGCGGGGGAGTGCTCCTTGAGCCGGCCAGCTCCACACTGGCAGGTTTTAAAGGGAGCTTGATGAGGCCTCCCCCCTCACGTGGTGCGTGCGTTAGCATGTTTATCATGGCACAACTAGCCTCTTCATAGTTGTTGAGCTTTATTAATACCAACACACGGTCGTCACTGATCGTTGGTTAGCTCGGCAGCTAGTCCCTCGGATATTGTGGAAAGTTATTTTCATGCCTAGCGATGCTTGACCCTGCGTCACTTGATGTTTCCATTTGCTTGCTTGCCCATGGTAGGGGGGGGGTGGACCGTCTTGTGGTGTGGTGTCTTGCGAACGTGAGGGTGTGTGAGTTGTAATCGAGATGCACTTGCTGGCTGGCTCCATGCCTTGCGTATCGAACGGTCAAGCATGCATCTCTTCCATTTTCACCCGTTGCCTTGGGTGATATTGGTTGATCAGTCCCTGTGTTGCCTACCCACTAGACGGTACTTCTGTGGTTGCTTCGAATTCTATCTTTCCATCACGAAGAGGTGTTGGAGGATCCTAATGTCACGCACGTGTTCCATCTAGTGAAACATCTCAGTGATGCACGTGTTGTGGCTAGTTCTTTTGGATGCGGTGCATTATATGAACTCGGGTTTACTTTAGCGACCCAGTCAACATAATTCGGTTGTGTCCCTTGATTGAGACGTTGTCCTTGAACTTGTTGTGAACAATATCGTTCTTCCACAACCCGTCGTCTTGAGTGCGATGGAAGGCAAATAAGATGTGCTTTGGCATGTCATGCACGTACTCGATTGCGGGAAGTGTGAGAAAGTGTTGTTGACAACCCGTGGGAAATGGAATGTGGCAAATCGTGATGAGCTCTTCGTGGATCTGCGAAGAAGACGACCTTTGGGCCTGTTGGAAACGAGGGAGGCGATGTTGAACTGCGAAGAAGATGGACTTTTGGGTTGTTTGAATCAATGGGAGGCCACGCGAGAACTCCGAATACTATGGACTCTTGGGTTGTTGGAAGCAACGGGAGGCCCCGCTAGAACTCCGAATACTACGGACTCTTGGGTTGTTGGAAGCAAGGGGAGGCCCCGCTAGAACTCCGAATACTATGGACTCTTGGGTTGTTGGAAGCAAGGGGAGGTCCCG
>NW_028196746.1:115000-117500 GCF_037176805.1 Vigna unguiculata
ATAGCTAAATGGCTTGGTGGGGAGTTTTGTGAAAAAATGAAATTCGTGGTTTTTGAGATGTGAGGGTTGGAATGGCCTCCAAATGCCCCCAAATGAATACCATGAAATTCTTGGTGCACGAAAGTTTTGAGTTCGGAGGGTTTTGCACATGGCCAAGGTTGGCGGTGCACCACGGCATAGCTAGATGGCTTGGTGGGGAGATTTGTGAAAAAATGAAATTCGTGGTTTTTGAGATGTGAGGGTTGGAAAGGCCTCCAAATGCCCCCAAATGAGTACTGTAAAAGTGTTGGTGCACAAAAGTTTTGAATTGGATGCATTTTGCACTTGGCCAAGTTGGTCGGTGCACCGCGACTAGATAGGTTGGTGCCAAAATTTGTCAAATTTAAGACCTTGGCCAAACTGAATGAAATTTTGTGGGGAGGTTCCTGATATTGTTTAGTGGTGGACTGGAAAAAATGAGGTCGAAATTCGAAGTCTACATGTGCTTTTCTATTTTTCCCGATTTTACACATACCCGGTAAGTAAAAAAAATAAAAAAAATAGTTCCCCTTCGAGAAAAATTATGAAATTTGGTGAGCAAGGAGATACCATTATTCTACGAATTACTGCAAAAAATCGCATCAAAATTCGAAGTATAGCCCGAGATATGGACTTATGTCTGCTCAAAAAAAGTGTATCTACTTGTACAATTTTGCCTTTTGCATATTAACCTCTTATAGGGGGGGAGTGCTCCTTGAGCCGGCCAGCTCCACACTGGCAGGTTTTAAAGGGAGCTTGATGAGGCCTCCCCCCTCACGTGGTGCGTGCGTTAGCATGTTTATCATGGCACAACTAGCCTCTTCATAGTTGTTGAGCTTTATTAATACCAACACACGGTCGTCACTGATCGTTGGTTAGCTCGGCAGCTAGTCCCTCGGATATTGTGGAAAGTTATTTTCATGCCTAGCGATGCTTGACCCTGCGTCACTTGATGTTTCCATTTGCTTGCTTGCCCATGGTAGGTGGGGGGTGGACCGTCTTGTGGTGTGGTGTCTTGCGAACGTGAGGGTGTGTGAGTTGTAATCGAGATGCACTTGCTGGCTGGCTCCATGCCTTGCGTATCGAACGGTCAAGCATGCATCTCTTCCATTTTCACCCGTTGCCTTGGGTGATATTGGTTGATCAGTCCCTGTGTTGCCTACCCACTAGACGGTACTTCTGTGGTTGCTTCGAATTCTATCTTTCCATCACGAAGAGGTGTTGGAGGATCCTAATGTCACGCACGTGTTCTATCTAGTGAAACATCTCAGTGATGCACGTGTTGTGGCTAGTTCTTTTGGATGCGGTGCATTATATGAACTCGGGTTTACTTTAGCGACCCAGTCAACATAATTCGGTTGTGTCCCTTGATTGAGACGTTGTCCTTGAACTTGTTGTGAACAATATCGTTCTTCCACAACCCGTCGTCTTGAGTGCGATGGAAGGCAAATAAGATGTGCTTTGGCATGTCATGCACGTACTCGATTGCGGGAAGTGTGAGAAAGTGTTGTTGACAACCCGTGGGAAATGGAATGTGGCAAATCGTGATGAGCTCTTCGTGGATCTGCGAAGAAGACGACCTTTGGGCCTGTTGGAAACGAGGGAGGCGATGTTGAACTGCGAAGAAGATGGACTTTTGGGTTGTTTGAATCAATGGGAGGCCACGCGAGAACTCCGAATACTATGGACTCTTGGGTTGTTGGAAGCAACGGGAGGCCCCGCTAGAACTCCGAATACTACGGACTCTTGGGTTGTTGGAAGCAAGGGGAGGCCCCGCTAGAACTCCGAATACTATGGACTCTTGGGTTGTTGGAAGCAAGGGGAGGTCCCGCTAGAACTCCGAATACTACGGACTCTTGGGTTGTTGGAAGCAAGGGGAGGCCCCGCTAGAACTCCGAATACTATGGACTCTTGGGTTGTTGGAAGCAAGGGGAGGCCCCGCTAGAACTCCGAATACTATGGACTCTTGGGTTGTTGGCAACGACAACTTGGGGGGATGACACTGGAAAAGAGTGAACTAGGCCAAACTGCGAACAAGGCAACTTGGGGGGATGACACTGGAAAAGAGTGAACTAGGCCAAACTGCGAACAAGGCAACTTGGGGGGATGATGCTGGAAAAGAGTGAACTAGACCGAACTGCGAACAAGGCAACTTGGGGGGATGACGCTGGAAAAGAGTGAACTAGGCCGAACTGCGAACAAGACAACTTGGGGGGATGATGCTGGAAAAGAGTGAACTAGGCCGAACTGCGCCCAAGGCAACTTGGGGGGATGACGCTGGAAAAGAGTGAACTTGGCCAAACTGCGAGGAGGGCAACTTAGAGGAAAGTTGGAAACGAGGGAGACTTAGCCGAACTGCGAAGAAGGCAGGTTTTTGGGAAGTTGGAATCGACTGAAGCGAATACTGAACTCCAAATACGACCGACCTTTTGGTTGTTGGCTTCCTGGGAAGCGATGTGAAACTCCAAATACGACCGACTCT
>NW_028196746.1:137500-140000 GCF_037176805.1 Vigna unguiculata
CTCCAAATGTCCCCAAATGAATACCATGAAATTCTTGGTGCACGAAAGTTTTGAGTTCGGAGGGTTTTGCACATGGCCAAGGTTGGCGGTGCACCGCGGCATAGCTAAATGGCTTGGTGGGGAGTTTTGTGAAAAAATGAAATTCGTGGTTTTTGAGATGTGAGGGTTGGAATGGCCTCCAAATGCCCCCAAATGAATACCATGAAATTCTTGGTGCACGAAAGTTTTGAGTTCGGAGGGTTTTGCACATGGCCAAGGTTGGCGGTGCACCACGGCATAGCTAGATGCTTGGTGGGGAGATTTGTTGAAAAAATGAAATTCGTGGTTTTTTGAGATGTGAGGGTTGGAAAGGCCTCCAAATGCCCCCAAATGAGTACTGTAAAAGTGTTGGTGCACAAAAGTTTTGAATTGGATGCATTTTGCACTTGGCCAAGTTGGTCGGTGCACCGCGACTAGATAGGTTGGTGCCAAAATTTGTCAAATTTAAGACCTTGGCCAAACTGAATGAAATTTTTGTGGGGAGGTTCCTGATATTGTTTAGTGGTGGGACTGGAAAAAATGAGGTCGAAATTCGAAGTCTACATGTGCTTTTCTATTTTTCCCGATTTTACACATACCCGGTAAGTAAAAAAAAATAAAAAAAATAGTTCCCCTTCGAGAAAAATTATGAAATTTGGTGAGCAAGGAGATACCATTATTCTACGAATTACTGCAAAAAATCGCATCAAAATTCGAAGTATAGCCCGAGATATGGACTTATGTCTGCTCAAAAAAAGTGTATCTACTTGTACAATTTTGCCTTTTGCATATTAACCTCTTATAGGGGGGGAGTGCTCCTTGAGCGGCCAGCTCCACACTGGCAGGTTTTAAAGGGAGCTTGATGAGGCCTCCCCCCTCACGTGGTGCGTGCGTTAGCATGTTTATCATGGCACAACTAGCCTCTTCATAGTTGTTGAGCTTTATTAATACCAACACACGGTCGTCACTGATCGTTGGTTAGCTCGGCAGCTTAGTCCCTCGGATATTGTGGAAAGTTATTTTCATGCCTAGCGATGCTTGACCCTGCGTCACTTGATGTTTCCATTTGCTTGCTTGCCCATGGTTAGGTGGGGGGTGGACCGTCTTGTGGTGTGGTGTCTTGCGAACGTGAGGGTGTGTGAGTTGTAATCGAGATGCACTTGCTGGCTGGCTCCATGCCTTGCGTATCGAACGGTCAAGCATGCATCTCTTCCATTTTCACCCGTTGCCTTGGGTGATATTGGTTGATCAGTCCCTGTGTTGCCTACCCACTAGACGGTACTTCTGTGGTTGCTTCGAATTCTATCTTTCCATCACGAAGAGGTGTTGGAGGATCCTAATGTCACGCACGTGTTCCATCTAGTGAAACATCTCAGTGATGCACGTGTTGTGGCTAGTTCTTTTGGATGCGGTGCATTATATGAACTCGGGTTTACTTTAGCGACCCAGTCAACATAATTCGGTTGTGTCCCTTGATTGAGACGTTGTCCTTGAACTTGTTGTGAACAATATCGTTCTTCCACAACCCGTCGTCTTGAGTGCGATGGAAGGCAAATAAGATGTGCTTTGGCATGTCATGCACGTACTCGATTGCGGGGAAGTGTGAGAAAGTGTTGTTGACAACCCGTGGGAAATGGAATGTGGCAAATCGTGATGAGCTCTTCGTGGATCTGCGAAGAAGACGACCTTTGGGCCTGTTGGAAACGAGGGAGGCGATGTTGAACTGCGAAGAAGATGGACTTTTGGGTTGTTTGAATCAATGGGAGGCCACGCGAGAACTCCGAATACTATGGACTCTTGGGTTGTTGGAAGCAACGGGAGGCCCCGCTAGAACTCCGAATACTACGGACTCTTGGGTTGTTGGAAGCAAGGGGAGGCCCCGCTAGAACTCCGAATACTATGGACTTCTTGGGTTGTTGGAAGCAAGGGGAGGGTCCCGCTAGAACTCCGAATACTACGGACTCTTGGGTTGTTGGAAGCAAGGGGGAGGCCCCGCTAGAACTCCGAATACTATGGACTCTTGGGTTGTTGGAAGCAAGGGGAGGCCCCGCTAGAACTCCGAATACTATGGACTCTGGGTTGTTGGCAACGACAACTTGGGGGGATGACACTGGAAAAGAGGTGAACTAGGCCAAACTGCGAACAAGGCAACTTGGGGGGGATGACACTGGAAAAGAGTGAACTAGGCCAAACTGCGAACAAGGCAACTTGGGGGGGATGATGCTGGAAAAGAGTGAACTAGACCGAACTGCGAACAAGGCAACTTGGGGGGATGACGCTGGAAAAGAGTGAACTAGGGCCGAAACTGCGAACAAGACAACTTGGGGGGATGATGCTGGAAAAGAGTGAACTAGGCCGAACTGCGCCCAAGGCAACTTGGGGGGGATGACGCTGGAAAAGAGTGAACTTGGCCAAACTGCGAGGAGGGCAACTTAGAGGAAAGTTGGAAACGAGGGAGACTTAGCCGAACTGCGAAGAAGGC
>NW_028196747.1:0-2500 GCF_037176805.1 Vigna unguiculata
TTGTTCGCAGTTCGGCCTAGTTCACTCTTTTCCAGTGTCATCCCCCCAAGTTGCCTTGTTCGCAGTTCGGTCTAGTTCACTCTTTTCCAGCATCATCCCCCCAAGTTGCCTTGTTCGCAGTTTGGCCTAGTTCACTCTTTTCCAGTGTCATCCCCCCAAGTTGCCTTGTTCGCAGTTTGGCCTAGTTCACTCTTTTCCTGTGTCATCCCCCCAAGTTGTCGTTGCCAACAACCCAAGAGTCCATAGTATTCGGAGTTCTAGCGGGGCCTCCCCTTGCTTCCAACAACCCAAGAGTCCATAGTATTCGGAGTTCTAGCGGGGCCTCCCCTTGCTTCCAACAACCCAAGAGTCCGTAGTATTCGGAGTTCTAGCGGGACCTCACCTTGCTTCCAACAACCCAAGAGTCCATAGTATTCGGAGTTCTAGCGGGGCCTCCCCTTGCTTCCAACAACCCAAGAGTCCATAGTATTCGGTTCTCGCGTGGCCTCCCATTGTTTCCAACAACCCAAGAGTCGGTCGTATTTGGAGTTTCACATCGCTTCCCAGGAAGCCAACAACCAAAAGGTCGGTCGTATTTGGAGTTCAGTATTCGCTTCAGTCGATTCCAACTTCCCAAAAACCTGCCTTCTTCGCAGTTCGGCTAAGTCTCCCTCGTTTCCAACTTTCCTCTAAGTTGCCCTCCTCGCAGTTTGGCCAAGTTCACTCTTTTCCAGCGTCATCCCCCCAAGTTGCCTTGGGCGCAGTTCGGCCTAGTTCACTCTTTTCCAGCATCATCCCCCCAAGTTGTCTTGTTCGCAGTTCGGCCTAGTTCACTCTTTTCCAGCGTCATCCCCCCAAGTTGCCTTGTTCGCAGTTCGGTCTAGTTCACTCTTTTCCAGCATCATCCCCCCAAGTTGCCTTGTTCGCAGTTTGGCCTAGTTCACTCTTTTCCAGTGTCATCCCCCCAAGTTGCCTTGTTCGCAGTTTGGCCTAGTTCACTCTTTTCCAGTGTCATCCCCCCAAGTTGTCGTTGCCAACAACCCAAGAGTCCATAGTATTCGGAGTTCTAGCGGGGCCTCCCCTTGCTTCCAACAACCCAAGAGTCCATAGTATTCGGAGTTCTAGCGGGGCCTCCCCTTGCTTCCAACAACCCAAGAGTCCGTAGTATTCGGAGTTCTAGCGGGACCTCCCCTTGCTTCCAACAACCCAAGAGTCCATAGTATTCGGAGTTCTAGCGGGGCCTCCCCTTGCTTCCAACAACCCAAGAGTCCGTAGTATTCGGAGTTCTAGCGGGGCCTCCCGTTGCTTCCAACAACCCAAGAGTCCATAGTATTCGGAGTTCTCGCGTGGCCTCCCATTGATTCAAACAACCCAAAAGTCCATCTTCTTCGCAGTTCAACATCGCCTCCCTCGTTTCCAACAGGCCCAAAGGTCGTCTTCTTCGCAGATCCACGAAGAGCTCATCACGATTTGCCACATTCCATTTCCCACGGGTTGTCAACAACACTTTCTCACACTTCCCGCAATCGAGTACGTGCATGACATGCCAAAGCACATCTTATTTGCCTTCCATCGCACTCAAGACGACGGGTTGTGGAAGAACGATATTGTTCACAACAAGTTCAAGGACAACGTCTCAATCAAGGGACACAACCGAATTATGTTGACTGGGTCGCTAAAGTAAACCCGAGTTCATATAATGCACCGCATCCAAAAGAACTAGCCACAACACGTGCATCACTGAGATGTTTCACTAGATGGAACACGTGCGTGACATTAGGATCCTCCAACACCTCTTCGTGATGGAAAGATAGAATTCGAAGCAACCACAGAAGTACCGTCTAGTGGGTAGGCAACACAGGGACTGATCAACCAATATCACCCAAGGCAACGGGGTGAAAATGGAAGAGATGCATGCTTGACCGTTCGATACGCAAGGCATGGAGCCAGCCAGCAAGTGCATCTCGATTACAACTCACACACCCTCACGTTCGCAAGACACCACACCACAAGACGGTCCACCCCCCACCTACCATGGGCAAGCAAGCAAATGGAAACATCAAGTGACGCAGGGTCAAGCATCGCTAGGCATGAAAATAACTTTCCACAATATCCGAGGGACTAGCTGCCGAGCTAACCAACGATCAGTGACGACCGTGTGTTGGTATTAATAAAGCTCAACAACTATGAAGAGGCTAGTTGTGCCATGATAAACATGCTAACGCACGCACCACGTGAGGGGGGAGGCCTCATCAAGCTCCCTTTAAAACCTGCCAGTGTGGAGCTGGCCGGCTCAAGGAGCACTCCCCCCCTATAAGAGGTTAATATGCAAAAGGCAAAATTGTACAAGTAGATACACTTTTTTTGAGCAGACATAAGTCCATATCTCGGGCTATACTTCGAATTTTGATGCGATTTTTTGCAGTAATTCGTAGAATAATGGTATCTCCTTGCTCACCAAATTTCATAATTTTTCTCGAAGGGGAACTATTTTTTTTATTTTTTTTACTTACCGGGTATG
>NW_028196747.1:32500-35000 GCF_037176805.1 Vigna unguiculata
TTTGGCCAAGTTCACTCTTTTCCAGCGTCATCCCCCCAAGTTGCCTTGGGCGCAGTTCGGCCTAGTTCACTCTTTTCCAGCATCATCCCCCCAAGTTGTCTTGTTCGCAGTTCGGCCTAGTTCACTCTTTTCCAGCGTCATCCCCCCAAGTTGCCTTGTTCGCAGTTCGGTCTAGTTCACTCTTTTCCAGCATCATCCCCCCAAGTTGCCTTGTTCGCAGTTTGGCCTAGTTCACTCTTTTCCAGTGTCATCCCCCCAAGTTGCCTTGTTCGCAGTTTGGCCTAGTTCACTCTTTTCCAGTGTCATCCCCCCAAGTTGTCGTTGCCAACAACCCAAGAGTCCATAGTATTCGGAGTTCTAGCGGGGCCTCCCCTTGCTTCCAACAACCCAAGAGTCCATAGTATTCGGAGTTCTAGCGGGGCCTCCCCTTGCTTCCAACAACCCAAGAGTCCGTAGTATTCGGAGTTCTAGCGGGACCTCCCCTTGCTTCCAACAACCCAAGAGTCCATAGTATTCGGAGTTCTAGCGGGGCCTCCCCTTGCTTCCAACAACCCAAGAGTCCGTAGTATTCGGAGTTCTAGCGGGGCCTCCCGTTGCTTCCAACAACCCAAGAGTCCATAGTATTCGGAGTTCTCGCGTGGCCTCCCATTGATTCAAACAACCCAAAAGTCCATCTTCTTCGCAGTTCAACATCGCCTCCCTCGTTTCCAACAGGCCCAAAGGTCGTCTTCTTCGCAGATCCACGAAGAGCTCATCACGATTTGCCACATTCCATTTCCCACGGGTTGTCAACAACACTTTCTCACACTTCCCGCAATCGAGTACGTGCATGACATGCCAAAGCACATCTTATTTGCCTTCCATCGCACTCAAGACGACGGGTTGTGGAAGAACGATATTGTTCACAACAAGTTCAAGGACAACGTCTCAATCAAGGGACACAACCGAATTATGTTGACTGGGTCGCTAAAGTAAACCCGAGTTCATATAATGCCCAGCATCCAAAAGAACTAGCCACAACACGTGCATCACTGAGATGTTTCACTAGATGGAACACGTGCGTGACATTAGGATCCTCCAACACCTCTTCGTGATGGAAAGATAGAATTCGAAGCAACCACAGAAGTACCGTCTAGTGGGTAGGCAACACAGGGACTGATCAACCAATATCACCCAAGGCAACGGGTGAAAATGGAAGAGATGCATGCTTGACCGTTCGATACGCAAGGCATGGAGCCAGCCAGCAAGTGCATCTCGATTACAACTCACACACCCTCACGTTCGCAAGACACCACACCACAAGACGGTCCACCCCCCACCTACCATGGGCAAGCAAGCAAATGGAAACATCAAGTGACGCAGGGTCAAGCATCGCTAGGCATGAAAATAACTTTCCACAATATCCGAGGGACTAGCTGCCGAGCTAACCAACGATCAGTGACGACCGTGTGTTGGTATTAATAAAGCTCAACAACTATGAAGAGGCTAGTTGTGCCATGATAAACATGCTAACGCACGCACCACGTGAGGGGGGAGGCCTCATCAAGCTCCCTTTAAAACCTGCCAGTGTGGAGCTGGCCGGCTCAAGGAGCACTCCCCCCCTATAAGAGGTTAATATGCAAAAGGCAAAATTGTACAAGTAGATACACTTTTTTTGAGCAGACATAAGTCCATATCTCGGGCTATACTTCGAATTTTGATGCGATTTTTTGCAGTAATTCGTAGAATAATGGTATCTCCTTGCTCACCAAATTTCATAATTTTTCTCGAAGGGGAACTATTTTTTTTATTTTTTTTACTTACCGGGTATGTGTAAAATCGGGAAAAATAGAAAAGCACATGTAGACTTCGAATTTCGACCTCATTTTTTCCAGTCCACCACTAAACAATATCAGGAACCTCCCCACAAAATTTCATTCAGTTTGGCCAAGGTCTTAAATTTGACAAATTTTGGCACCAACCTATCTAGTCGCGGTGCACCGACCAACTTGGCCAAGTGCAAAATGCATCCAATTCAAAACTTTTGTGCACCAACACTTTTACAGTACTCATTTGGGGGCATTTGGAGGCCTTTCCAACCCTCACATCTCAAAAACCACGAATTTCATTTTTTCACAAATCTCCCCACCAAGCCATCTAGCTATGCCGTGGTGCACCGCCAACCTTGGCCATGTGCAAAACCCTCCGAACTCAAAACTTTCGTGCACCAAGAATTTCATGGTATTCATTTGGGGGCATTTGGAGGCCATTCCAACCCTCACATCTCAAAAACCACGAATTTCATTTTTTCACAAAACTCCCCACCAAGCCATTTAGCTATGCCGCGGTGCACCGCCAACCTTGGCCATGTGCAAAACCCTCCGAACTCAAAACTTTCGTGCACCAAGAATTTCATGGTATTCATTTGGGGACATTTGGAGGCCATTCCAACCCTCACATCTCAAAAACCACGAATTTCATTTTTTCACAAAACTCCACACAAGCCATCTAGCTATGCCGC
>NW_028196747.1:65000-67500 GCF_037176805.1 Vigna unguiculata
TCGGGCGTATTTGGAGTTTCACATCGCTTCCCAGGAAGCCAACAACCAAAAGGTCGGTCGTATTTGGAGTTCAGTATTCGCTTCAGTCGATTCCAACTTCCCAAAAACCTGCCTTCTTCGCAGTTCGGCTAAGTCTCCCTCGTTTCCAACTTTCCTCTAAGTTGCCCTCCTCGCAGTTTGGCCAAGTTCACTCTTTTCCAGCGTCATCCCCCCAAGTTGCCTTGGGCGCAGTTCGGCCTAGTTCACTCTTTTCCAGCATCATCCCCCCAAGTTGTCTTGTTCGCAGTTCGGCCTAGTTCACTCTTTTCCAGCGTCATCCCCCCAAGTTGCCTTGTTCGCAGTTCGGTCTAGTTCACTCTTTTCCAGCATCATCCCCCCAAGTTGCCTTGTTCGCAGTTTGGCCTAGTTCACTCTTTTCCAGTGTCATCCCCCCAAGTTGCCTTGTTCGCAGTTTGGCCTAGTTCACTCTTTTCCAGTGTCATCCCCCCAAGTTGTCGTTGCCAACAACCCAAGAGTCCATAGTATTCGGAGTTCTAGCGGGGCCTCCCCTTGCTTCCAACAACCCAAGAGTCCATAGTATTCGGAGTTCTAGCGGGGCCTCCCCTTGCTTCCAACAACCCAAGAGTCCGTAGTATTCGGAGTTCTAGCGGGACCTCCCCTTGCTTCCAACAACCCAAGAGTCCATAGTATTCGGAGTTCTAGCGGGGCCTCCCCTTGCTTCCAACAACCCAAGAGTCCGTAGTATTCGGAGTTCTAGCGGGGCCTCCCGTTGCTTCCAACAACCCAAGAGTCCATAGTATTCGGAGTTCTCGCGTGGCCTCCCATTGATTCAAACAACCCAAAAGTCCATCTTCTTCGCAGTTCAACATCGCCTCCCTCGTTTCCAACAGGCCCAAAGGTCGTCTTCTTCGCAGATCCACGAAGAGCTCATCACGATTTGCCACATTCCATTTCCCACGGGTTGTCAACAACACTTTCTCACACTTCCCGCAATCGAGTACGTGCATGACATGCCAAAGCACATCTTATTTGCCTTCCATCGCACTCAAGACGACGGGTTGTGGAAGAACGATATTGTTCACAACAAGTTCAAGGACAACGTCTCAATCAAGGGACACAACCGAATTATGTTGACTGGGTCGCTAAAGTAAACCCGAGTTCATATAATGCACCGCATCCAAAAGAACTAGCCACAACACGTGCATCACTGAGATGTTTCACTAGATGGAACACGTGCGTGACATTAGGATCCTCCAACACCTCTTCGTGATGGAAAGATAGAATTCGAAGCAACCACAGAAGTACCGTCTAGTGGGTAGGCAACACAGGGACTGATCAACCAATATCACCCAAGGCAACGGGTGAAAATGGAAGAGATGCATGCTTGACCGTTCGATACGCAAGGCATGGAGCCAGCCAGCAAGTGCATCTCGATTACAACTCACACACCCTCACGTTCGCAAGACACCACACCACAAGACGGTCCACCCCCCACCTACCATGGGCAAGCAAGCAAATGGAAACATCAAGTGACGCAGGGTCAAGCATCGCTAGGCATGAAAATAACTTTCCACAATATCCGAGGGACTAGCTGCCGAGCTAACCAACGATCAGTGACGACCGTGTGTTGGTATTAATAAAGCTCAACAACTATGAAGAGGCTAGTTGTGCCATGATAAACATGCTAACGCACGCACCACGTGAGGGGGGAGGCCTCATCAAGCTCCCTTTAAAACCTGCCAGTGTGGAGCTGGCCGGCTCAAGGAGCACTCCCCCCCTATAAGAGGTTAATATGCAAAAGGCAAAATTGTACAAGTAGATACACTTTTTTTGAGCAGACATAAGTCCATATCTCGGGCTATACTTCGAATTTTGATGCGATTTTTTGCAGTAATTCGTAGAATAATGGTATCTCCTTGCTCACCAAATTTCATAATTTTTCTCGAAGGGGAACTATTTTTTTTATTTTTTTTACTTACCGGGTATGTGTAAAATCGGGAAAAATAGAAAAGCACATGTAGACTTCGAATTTCGACCTCATTTTTTCCAGTCCACCACTAAACAATATCAGGAACCTCCCCACAAAATTTCATTCAGTTTGGCCAAGGTCTTAAATTTGACAAATTTTGGCACCAACCTATCTAGTCGCGGTGCACCGACCAACTTGGCCAAGTGCAAAATGCATCCAATTCAAAACTTTTGTGCACCAACACTTTTACAGTACTCATTTGGGGGCATTTGGAGGCCTTTCCAACCCTCACATCTCAAAAACCACGAATTTCATTTTTTCACAAATCTCCCCACCAAGCCATCTAGCTATGCCGTGGTGCACCGCCAACCTTGGCCATGTGCAAAACCCTCCGAACTCAAAACTTTCGTGCACCAAGAATTTCATGGTATTCATTTGGGGGCATTTGGAGGCCATTCCAACCCTCACATCTCAAAAACCACGAATTTCATTTTTTCACAAAACTCCCCACCAAGCCATTTAGCTATGCCG
>NW_028196748.1:0-12500 GCF_037176805.1 Vigna unguiculata
GCATAGTAAAAATTGAAGCAAAATAGCTATTAAACGATTCTTTTAGTTTACTAGAGACATCGACATTTTTTTAGCTCGACGGAAATTTTCTTCTTTTCCTAAAGATTTTCTGAAATAGAAATAGAGAACGAAGTAACTAGAAAAAAACATAGATTGTTAGAATATTGCTCTTCTAGAGGGATCATCTAAAAAGCAAGATATTTGAAACCTATTCATACAAAAAGGCTGACATAGATGTTATGGGTCAATTTTTTTTATTGTCCATCTCTTCATTCCGTAAAGGAGCCGAATGAAACAAAAGTTTCACGTTCAGTTTTGAATTAGAGACGTTAAATCAAAATGATGAATCAACGTCGACTATAACCCTTAGCCTTCCAAGCTAACGATGCGGGTTCGATTCCCGCTACCCCGCTTCTATTTTATTCTATTTAAATCTATCTTTTTTCTTCGAGAATGAATCTAGAATTCTTAAAGAATTTGTCAATTCTTCATTTTCATTTCTTAATTTAGTTTTAGTTATATATATTCAATTATATTCAATTGATTTTTCTTTTTTATTTTTTTTTTCTTTTATTCTAAATATTTGATTTATTTTATTTTTATAATTTCTAGAATTCTTTATATTTGTTTGATTCTTTAATCTTTTTAATAAGGTTTAGTTAAAAAGGTTAAAGAATCAAATATAAAATAGAAGCGTCCATTGTCTAATGGATAGGACAGAGGTCTTCTAAACCTTAGGTATAGGTTCAAATCCTATTGGACGCAAGTTGTTTGCATATCTAATTTCAACCCTTGTCCTTCTATTTTTTTTGATTTATTACATTTTGATTCGAATTCATTATATATAATATTCAAATGAAATAAAAACATATTAAAAGATACTAATTATAAAAATTGGAAAATTGAATTACAAAATTATTTAATGATTCATCAATTTTTTTCTACTTGTTCCTGGAATAAAAAGAGTTCCATCTGTTCTTTAATAGCGTCCTTTAAAAGGGCTTCTGCTTCCCCAGTGAATTCTTGGTAGAAGATATGATTTCTTTGAATTGAGGTTTATTCGTCTTTAAGTAAGCACGTAACTCAACAAGAAATTTCCTACCTGTCCAATTTCTAATGAATCAAGATAACCATTCGTTCCGGTATAAATAGTTACTATCTGTTCTTCCACAGTAAGAGGAGCTGATTGGGATTGTTTAAGCAACTCGCGCAATCGTTGACCTCTTGCTAATTGATTTTGAGTAGCTTTATCTAGATCAGAAGCGAATTGTGCAAAAGCTTCTAATTCTGCGAATTGTGCTAATTCCAATTTTAATTTACCAGCTACTTGTTTCATGGCTTTGATTTGAGCCGCCGATCCAACTCTGGAAACTGAAATACCAACATTAATAGCGGTCTTATTCCAGCATTGAATAGATCGGCCGATAAGAATATTTGGCCATCTGTAATGGAAATTACATTCGTAGGAATATAAGCTGAAACATCTCCCGATTGAGTTTCAACTATTGGTAAAGCAGTCATACTTCCTTCGCCTAACTGAGAACTTAATTTAGCGGCTCTTTCCAAAAGACGCGAATGTAAAATAAAAAACATCCCCTGATAAGCTTCGCGACCTGGTGGTCTTCGTAATAGAAGAGACATTTGCCGATAAGCCTGTGCTATGTTTGGAGAGATCGTCATAAATGATTAAAGTGTGACGTTCACGGTACATAAAATATTCAGCCAGAGCTGCTCCTGTATAAGGCGCGAGGTATTGTAATGTAGCTGGAGAATCCGCTGTTTCAGCTACTACAATAGTGTATTCCATTGCTCCTCTTTCTTGTAAGGTAGTCACCACTTGAGCCACAGAAGATGCTTTTTGACCAACAGCTACATAAACACATATTACATTTTGTCCCTGTTGATTGAGAATTGTATCTGTGGCTACTGCTGTTTTACCTGTTTGTCTATCTCCAATAATTAATTCTCGCTGGCCCCCGTCCTATGGGGATCATCGAATCAATAGCAATAAGTCCTGTTTGGAGAGGCTCATATACCGAACGTCTTGAAATAATACCGGGAGCGGGGAGATTCTATTAATCGAGATTCCGAAGCTGAAATTTCTCCTCGACCGTCAATTTGTTTAGCCAGGGCATTTATAACACGACTCAAATAAGCTTCACTTACAGGTATCTGAGCAATTCTTCCTGTTGCTTTTACTGAACTTCCCTCTTGTATCAGCAAACCATCACCCATTAATACAACACCAACATTTTTTGATTCCAAATTCAAAGCAATGCCTATAGTACCCTTCTTCAAATTCCACCAATTCACCCGCCATTACTTCATCAAGACCATAAATACGAGCAATACCCATCGCCTACTTGAAGTACGGTACCAGTATTTACAATTTTTACTTCTGTTATTATATTGCTCAATGCGTTCACAGGATAATTTTACTAATTTCATCTGCACGAATGGTTACCATGAAAATATCTTAAATTTATTTTTATAAGAAAAAAATGATGCCTATACTCTATTGTATAATAGAAAGCCTAATCAGTTATTTTTTTATTTCATCATCCCAAACATGCCAATATAAGCACTAACAGTACGTAAATGTAACTCGTTGTTCAAGCAACTATTAGAGTTCCTAGAGCTCCCTGTAAGGCTTGTTGTAAAACCCCGCTGTCGAACTTGATTAATAACTCTTTGTTGTTCAAAATCAATAGCTTCGTTTTTGTTAATTTTCTAATTGTTCCAAAGTCGTATAAATTGAATTAATTAAATTCAATTTTTCTCGTTTGATCTCAGAATAGCCAATCACACCGAAACAGATCTGCTTCTGTTTCAACTTTCCTTAAGCGGGCCTGGCTTTTTCGAGCTGTTCAATGGCGTTTTCCCTGTAATTCTTCTGAGTTTCGAATAGTTCTCCAGATTTTCTGTTTTCGATTATCTAATAAATCACGTAATGAAAGTAGACTCTCTTTCCATCCATTTCAAAATGTCTATGATCTCTTCCCGAACCAAACATGAATCTTTCGATTCATTTGGTCTCACACTCAATTACTTATCGGAAATTTACAATTTTTTATGTAATGAGCCTATCCTCTCTTCTCTATTCAAAGTGAAAACAATTACCAATATAAGACTAGAATATTCGGAGGACTCTTTTGACCAAACAAATATATGTCAACAAAGTTGTTTTTTTATTCAAATCCAAAGACTTCTTTTGAATTTATACATAGGTCATCCATCGATTACGCATCGTACAAAGGGGAGGTTTAAATTCACCCGTTTTTTATTCTCTCGCCATAAATAGGATTCAAGCCATTTTTTTTTATCGACATGAGTGTTTTATATCGAAAAAAAATCGAATAATTTTTTTGAAACCGTTTCCTTTCTGTATTAATATAGCGGTAGAAAGAGTACTACACTGCGTATAGACTTCAAACTCTTTTTAACCATGGTAATAGTCCAAAATTTTTGGTAAATAGAGAATCAAAGTGGATTACCAATAAAGCGCGAAATGCTATGGTTCTTTAAGATTTTTCTTAATTTATTCAAAAAAGAAAATGAATTCAGAAGTAATTCGCGGGATTCTGCACATTTTCTTAATTCTAACTAAACTAAAAAGTGCAGTTTGGTTAAATCCAATTTATTCTTTGAAATAAAACAACTCGCACACACTCCCTTTCACAAAAAAAACCAGTAGACCTAACACTACACTAAGATTTATTGGATTTGTTGCTAAAATATCGGTATTAAACACGAAACTTCCGGCGGATGGCCAGGAGCCCAAACAAAGGAAAGAATCGGTTATATTTTTCATATGATCTCATCTCCTCTTATGAATAGACTAATATATCTTCTATATTCCTATTAGATAGATAATATAATAATCTAATTGGAATATATAATTATAGAATTTGATATAATTTGGATTGGTCAATCAATTGGAAGATTCCCTAAAAGAATGATACTTCTTAGAATTAGATACCAGTTCTTTTATCAATTGCAAAATCTATCTAGTTTGAACACTTTCAAAAAATTATCTTAAAAGAAATAAAATAAAAGAGGGGTTCATTGGACTAAACAAAAAGAAGAAAGAGGGTGAATAAGTATGTGAATACCTTTCAATTAGTCCTTCTCCTGTGTTCTTATCCGAACAGATAAAGAATTGTAGGAGTGAATTATTAATATAATTCGAAAAAGGAAGTCCACATATGTATTTTTATCTTTTTAGGATTAAACAAAAGGATTAGCAAATAAAAGTGCTAATGCTACAACCAGCCCCGTAAATTGTTAAAGCTTCCATAAAAGCCAGACTAAGTAATAAAGTACCCCGTATTTTTCCCTCTGCCTCTGGTTGTCGTGCAATCCCCTCTACAGCTTGCCCTGCGGCAGTGCCTTGACCAACCCCAGGTCCAATAGAAGCAAGCCCTACGGCCAATCCAGCAAGCAATAACAGAAGCGGCAGAAATAATTGGATTCATGAGAATTTCCCTCGTAACCTACATATAAAAGAAAGAAATAGTTAATGATATAATCGACTAATAAAATCTGACTTCATTTTTCAATTACCAAGACTTTTTCAGTTAAAGTAATTAATAAAATAAGAATTAAAAATTGAAAATAATAGTTATTAAAACGAATTACTTCGAGATTTCTTTTTCGTCTCGAACTACATAGTTTTTGGGGGTGAATCTGTATAATCTTTGTTCTTCTCTTACCTTAATTTTGGAATCATTCTTTGAATTCTTCGTTTTTTTTATACAATTTCTTTAGTTTTTAATTTTCAATTCACAATTAGAGCTGAAACGCAAGGACTTTGCTTTTCTATCCCTATAGAAATTGACAGTAATAGCGAGGCCTTTTTTATATAGAAAAGATTAGTTATTTCAGATATATGGTTAGTTCATATAAAACTAGTTCATCTATAATATCATATCACATATACATAGGTTTCTTCTATGCTGTAAACTAATTTTCTTTGTGTTTTAGATTCAATCGAAATTGAAATTCATTCTTTGAAACCTAAAAAACCTTGACTGATCCCCTCACTTCTATTTTTTTTATCATGTTTTTTTTTAAGCTCCCCTTCCCTCTTTTCTTATTCTCTTATCCCATATGGATACAATCAATCTAAATAAATTCATTCGATTTCATTAATGTTTCAAAGAAATATAGGAAATTGGGTGATCTAAATGTTTTTATTTATCTTTTGATCAATTGTTGAATTAAATGTGAATCAAACGAGAATCTACTAACATTCTATATAGTATCTTTTTATCACACATTGTAAACGTAAATATCATACAGAATTCTAATTCTAGCTATTCATTTTTTTTTGAATATCCAAACTAATATATACTAATCGAATAGATCTATCTATATCTATCTATATATCTATAGATAGATGTTTATTTGTAGATTCTATTGAGCCACAATATATGTGTGGCAAGCTAAACAAAAAAGACTATTTTTGAGAAAACTAGTCAATGATGGCCTTCAATGGATTCACCTATATAAGCCGCAGCTAAAGTAGCAAAAATGAGAGCTTGAATACCGCTTGTGAATAATCCAAGGAACATGACAGGTATAGGAACTACTAAAGGTACTAAAGAAACAAGAACAACAACTACTAATTCATCAGCTAATATATTTCCGAAAAGTCGAAAACTAAGGGATAAGGGTTTTGTGAAATCTTCTAATATGTTAATCGGTAAAAGGATTGGAGTTGGTTGGATGTATTTACTAAAATAAGCTAATCCTTTTTTTGAAAGACCCGCATAGAAATATGCAACTGATGTAAGTAAAGCTAATGACAACGGTAGTATTTATATCATTTGTGGGTGCAGCTAACTCCCATGAGGTAATTGGATGATTTTCCAAGGTAAAAGAGCCCCTGACCAATTAGAAACAAAAATAAATAGAAACAAAGTTCCAATAAAAGGAACCCACGGACCATATTCTTCTCCAATCTGAGTTTTGCTCACGTCTCGAATGAATTCAAGAACATATTCAAATAAATTCTGACCGAAAGTGGGAATGGTTTGCAGATTTCGAATAACTAGAATGGCTGAAACCAATAAGATAGCAATTACAACCCAAGAAGTAATAAGTACTTGGCATGTACTAGGAAACCCCCTATTTGCCAATAGAAATGTTGACCTACTTCCACAGCAGATATATCGTATAATCTTTTTAATGTGTTGATAGAGCATAATAAAACATTCATATTGTCCTGTCCTCTAAAAAAAGAAGTTGAAAAAAGGGAATTATTTTTATTCAAAACATCTCCTTTCCCTTTTGATTTGTCTACTTTCATTTTTGATTTTGAATACCGATACTAATTACATAAAATTTTTGTTTGTTTTTCTATTTTCATTTTTGTGCAATTTCTTACTAGTATAGTAAGCGATTCCATAAATCTATGAACCCCTCGAAGCAAATTCAAGAATTTTTTATCTTATTATTAATCAAGAATTTCGTATATATCTAGACCGACCCTCACAAATTGCAAAACTAATTTGTTAAGAATTAATCGAATTGAGGCTATAGCATCATCATTAGCTGGAATTGAAATATCAGCGAGGTCCGGGTCACTATTTGTATCAATTAAACAAATTGTTGGAATTTCCAAAGTTATACATTCTCGAAGAGCCGTATATTCTTCTTGTTGATCGACGATTATTACAATATCTGGTAAGCCCTTCATATATTTAATGCCGCCAAGATATGTTTCCAATTGAGCTAATTGTCTCTTCAATATAGCGGCATCTTTTTTTGGAAAACTATGAAATCTCCCCGTCTTTTGTTGCATTCTCAAGTCCCCTGAACTTTTGAAGTCGTGTTTTTGTAGTATAACCAATTCGTTAACATACCGCCGAGCCATTTTTTATTAACATAATGACACCGAGCTCTTATTGCAGCCCGCGCTACTGAATCAGCTGCTTTTTTTTTTGTACCAACAATTAAGAATTGTTTTCCCCCACTTGCTGCATCAAAAACTAAATCACAAGATTCTGATAAAAACCGAGCAGTTCTAATAAGATTTGTAATATGAATACCCTTACGCTTTGCAGAAATATAAGGTGACATTTTAGGATTCCATTTTCTAGTACCGTGGCCAAAATGAACACCAGCTTCCATCATCTCTTCCAAAATTATGTTCCAATATCTTTTTGTCATTTATAATTATCCCCACACTTTTCTTTCATTTCCAAATAGAAATTAGATCAATTTTTTGAAATGAAAGAAAGAGACCCAGTATACTGAAATAGAAAAAAATAAGTGTTCCGAAGGAACCTTCTCTTCTACTGAAAATTTGCCGTTGATAAAAAAAAGATCGGGCCATTTTTTCTATTTCATTGAATATGATTCGTTTATTTATTATGTTTCTTTTATTATACAAAATATATACAAAATAAAGTGACCGGGAGATGAATACGACCTTAAGAATCATTATTTTAGGAATTCTTAAATCCTAGATTATTTTGATGTATCACATAAATTCTTTTTTTTGTTTCCGGGGTAATCTTGTTATATTGCCTTTGCTTTGAACGGTATATTATTCTTTTGAATCCAGTACCAACTGGCATCATTCCCCCTAAAACAACGTTCTCTTTCAGACCTTTCAACCAATCTATGCGACCCCGGAGAGCGGCTTTTGATAAAACTCTAGCAGTTTCTTGAAAACTTGCTTCAGATATGAAACTTTGAGTATTCAAAGATGTTTTTGTTATCCCCAATAATAGAACTCGATAGCAGATCGACTCTTCTAAGGAACGCCCAGCTCGTTCGGCCCGCAACAATCCAATTAGTTCGCCAGGCAAAAAAACATTAGACATTCCATCTTCTGAAACCAATACTTTTTGATGTTATTTGACGCACAATAATTTCTATATGTCTATTATGAATGTGAACTCCCTGGGATCGATAAACTTTTTGAATTTGATTAACCAAAGAAATACGACTTTGCGCTATAGTTAGCTCAGCACTAATGAAGAATCCCCAAGGAATGCCAAGAATTCTTGTTATACGCCCATTCCAAGTATCCACTCTCTTTTCTAGGTTTATGGATATTGAATCAATCGAACGAACTTCCAATACCTGTTCTACTTTTGGAAGACCTTGTGTTTATATCACCTGATCTCGATTTTTGATATATAAATGTAACTCTAATATATCTCCTTCAGAAAGTATTTCTCCATAATGACCATGAACAGTTGTTCCAGGAGTCGCCAAATAAGGGTTAGCCGATCTTATTCCTACAGAATCCATTTGAACAGTTAGAATTTGACCCGATTTAAGGTGTGTTCATTTTTCGTTTGAACTATACATACATTTTCGCAAATAAATTGACCAAGACTTATTATGGGAAACGTTTTTTTTTTCACAATAATTATGATGGAAAAAATGCCAATTCAAATAGAATGGATTTAAAAGGATGTTACTAGATAGATCAGATTTATAAATGATCTCGTTTTCGTCTATTAAATAATATTTTAATACTTGAAAAGTTTCTTTTAATTTGTCAAGTTGCCCGTTTTTATTTATCGAGATCTGATTATTAGTAATTAAAAGGTAAAAATAAAAATGGGCAACTTGAAGGGCTATTCCTAAAGGACCTAACGAATTTTGAATTGGAATCAGAGGATCTCTTTGAATTGGATTTATTTCTTCTTTTATCCCATTGTAATATTTTCCATCGTGAATGATCGTATTTGAAAACAATTCGATGATGACAAAATTATTAAAGATCGGCATTTCTCATTTCTATTCAACAACATATGAATAGTTCCATGATTTTGACTAAGTGATTGTTGAACTTTTTCCCTCGGATCTATAAAAAAAAATGGATTGATGTTGGTCCAGTCCGACTCATTATCCAAGATAAATCTTGAACCGAGCGGATCTTTCCTTTTTTCTTATATATGAAATATGGGATTTTCCTAAGTCCCATTTTTAAGAAATATCTAACCAAACCTTTTATACTTAGTTCAACAAAAGAAGCATGCCCTTTTTCGATAGAAGACAATTTTTTGTCTTGATCCCAATTTAAGACTAAACAAGTCCGAACTAATTGAATACTTGTATTAGAATTAGAAATTCCCCGAATTGATTTTCCATTTCCAGAAAGAATATAATGAATAATTTGAAGTTCCAAATTATCTCTTTCTTGTAACATATCTTGGGAAAAAAATTGGATTAAATTGATCCTATCTTCTATTTCATATAAAATGACCGGTCGAACCAAAACAAAATACTTTTTTTTCATAATTGTGATCCATTGAGCATAGATCCAATTTTTCATTTTTTTTTTTGATCCTTTTGAATTTTTTTTTACCGTTCTCGGTGGTATCAACATGGCACTGTGCCGGGATATCTTATCCATTTCTCCGGGAAAATAGATATTCCCGGAAAATATTTTAATTGAATCTTTTTTTTTTTTCTTCTCCAATCGAACCAACCCGCTTACTTGACTTCTTATATTTACAGTGATTGGTGTATCTACTTCAATAATACTATTGTTCCGTACCATTATGGAAGAAAATTCTGGTAAAATATACACTTCTTCGGGAATGAAAAAAAATTGATCTACTTTAATTTGGTATTTTGTCTTAAATTCTTGAATTCCTGGATACTCGATTAAAAAATCCTCTTTTTTAAAAATGTAATTTATATCAATAGTCCTATATTTAGTAATACCCGAGCTCTGTGTTCGGTATTGAGGATCATCGAATAAGCAAAAATACTATTTCTACGAAAAATACATGGATTGGTATTCAATCGAGATACTGGAATCTAACATTAGTGCTTTGTCTCGTTCTTGAATCGATTGGAATTGAAATGGAATAATGAATCGATTTCTCCGCCTCTTTGCTAATAAATCCGTAGTATCGTGAAAAATAGCAGGATGTGTAAAATGACAATGATCTTTACATAGGATTGATTATTTTTTGAATAATCTGAAATCCTTCTTTCTTTTTTTTCAGAAGGAGTGAAACGAACAAATTATGTCTTACTTTATTATTACTTGCTAAATGGTTACAAATATCTCTTTCTCCTGTAGAAAGATAATGAATGTTCAATTGATCTTGATCTTTTCGGGTTGAAAAAGGACTGAAGCGGATCTGTCTGATTTTCCTGATAAAATCCATAAATGACTTGTTTTTGGTAAGATATGGACATTACTATATTTAAATTCTGATGCATGATACACATCCGTACTCCAATGCATTTTCTCCTTCTAAGTCAGAATAAACATGTTTTCGAACTTTTTCTTTTAAATTAAAAGTATATGTTCCTGCGAGAATCTCGGCAATCACTTGTTCTGATTTTACATATTGATTATTTTGAACTAATAGAAAACTTTTTGGTGGAATAGTCCACATTATGTATAATGTCACCATTTTCAATACTAACATACATGTCTATATAACATAGAAAAGCAGGATGCCCGTGACGTGTACGTGTAGGATGAACCAAATCCTCATTGAATTTAATTTTTCCATTATAAGGTGCTCGCACCTGTTCGGCAGTCCCCCCTGTGAATACTCCGCCAGTATGAAAAGTTCTTAATGTTAATTGAGTGCCCGGTTCTCCAATGGATTGGCCCGCAATAATACCTACAGCTTCTCCTAATTCCACCAAGTGACCTTGAGTAGGACTTTGACCATAACACAATCGACAGATCCAAGATGTATTCCTACAGGTAAAAGGAGTTCGTATAGATATTGGTTGTGTTTGAAAGGTTTTCAATCGATTGAAAAGTCCAATTCCAATATCTTGATTTCTAATGGCAATGCATCGTGAACCTCTGTATATATCGTCTGCTAATACACGACCAATTAATGTTTGTGTCCAACTACTTTCCGGCATCGTTTCATTCTGGGTATTTACTGAAATTCCTCGAATGGTACCACAATCTGTTCGACGTATAACAATATGTTGAACCACTTCAACAAGTCTACGTGTAAGATATCCAGCATCTGATGTTCGTACAGCAGTATCTACAACCCCTTTACGAGCTCCGTAGCAAGAAATTATATATTCTGTTAAAGATAGCCCTTCGCGTAAATTGCTTTGAATAGGTAAATCAATCATTTGTCCTTGTGGATCCGACATTAATCCTCTCATACCTACTAATTGGTGTACTTGAGATGCATTTCCTCTAGCTCCCGAAAAGGACATTATATGGACTGGATTAAAAGGATCGGTCATTCTAAAATTAGGATTCATTTCTTGTCGAAAATATTCACTTGTAGCATACCAATATCTCAATGGATTGGCGTAATTTTTCTACTGCATGTACATTTCCATAATGATGCTGTTTTTCCAAAATCAAATTTTGGTGTTCAGCATCTCGGACTAGCCATCCTTTCGAAGGTATTGTTAAAAGGTCATCAATTCCTAATGAAATGGATGTAGCCGTAGCTTGGCGGAATCCCCAGAGTCTTGACTTGATCCAGGATATGTGATGTATATGCCATTCCGAAGTGATTCTATTAATCTGCTAATAAGTCGTTTAATGGCAGTTCCACCTATCACTTTATTGTGAAACATTAGATTGGTCCGGTTCTGCCATAAGTACCTCCCTATTCCACTCAGTGGGATTCATTCAGTTCAACAATGGATTTGAGTCAATGATTGAAAAACTGCCTTTTCTTTATCTTAATTTGTGTAGAAATTGAGAAATTAAAAAACTAAGATCCTTGTTAAATGTTAAATCATGAAGATTTGAATTTACACCAGGTATCATAAATTTGTTTATCTTAGATACAACCATCTATATGATTAGATACCATATGAATAGGCTCGGCAAAAACCTTGTACAGCTTCTTCGATTTCTCGATAAAAAGAAATATGACCTACGTTGGTTCGAATGTAAATAGAAACGAATTTGTTTTTTTGTACTTCTTACTACTAGATAATGCCCATAAATTTCATGATAGGTGCCTAAAGATTCATAGTGAACTTCGATAGGAACTTCTCTTGACGAAATAATGCGTAGATCTAGTCGCCACCGGAGCCACAAAGGACTATCGAAGGTTATTCTTTTCTGTTGATAAGCTCCAATTGCATCATAGGAATTCCAAAAAAAAGGTTCTTTTTTTTTTCGTATACTTATAGTTTTTTTTGGGGAATTCTTTCATTTTTCAAATTTCTGCAATTACGTGATTATACCTATTGAAGAAATACCCCGACGATTCCCATTCGTTAATATGTAAAGTCCAATAAGCATATCTTGAGTTGGTACAGAAATTGGATCCGCGATAGCTGGAGACAAGAGGTTTGTATGAGAAAACATAAGTAAACGTGCTTCTGCTTGAGCTTCTAAGGATAAAGGCACATGAACAGCCATTTGATCGCCATCAAAGTCTGCATTGAATCCCTTACAAACTAATGGATGCAAACAAATAGCACGCCCCTCTACTAAAATGGGTTGGAATGCCTGTATACCTAATCTATGCAGAGTAGGTGCTCTATTTAGCAATACGGGATGTCCCTGCATA
>NW_028196748.1:17500-55000 GCF_037176805.1 Vigna unguiculata
TAGGGTCCAATTCTGAACGGTAATAGATACCAGGACTTTGCAATATTTGATTGATTACTATTCTGTATATTCCATTTACTATAGAAGTTCCCAGAGAATTCATTAGAGGAATATTTCCAACAAAAATAGTTTGTTTTTGTATATCTCTACTACTTTTCCAAATTAATCCCGCGGATATATATAATTCAGCAGAATATGTAAGTGATTCATATACAGCATCTTTTTCGTTTATCAAGGGTTCTAATAATTGATATGTTTCGGCAAATAATTGAAATTCAATTTCTTGATCTGTATCCTCAATTTTTGGAAACTTAAAAAGCCCTTCTGTTAAGCCCCGATCAATGAACCTACAAAACCCTTCAAATTGTATCTGATTCAATCCAGGTAGTGTAGACATTTTCTTCATTTTCACTCCCAAGCATTTTCAATTTCCCCGTGAATTTTATCGAAAAATATTCCACGATTTGCTGTCATGCTTCATCAAATCACATGAATCCATTTAGCAATATTGGAATTTCTATTCTTTATACTGAATTACATGAAATCTTACCTAATCCCGTGTATCAAATATTTCTTAGTGTATGAAATACCTATTATGAAAAGAGAAAGAAATATTAGAATTTGATACTCAACTTCGAAGGAATTTGCAACAAAACAAACAGATAGAATCGAAAGTCTAATCTAAAAAAGGATTGGAAATTTCTACGGGCATTTCAATATTTTTTTTAGGAATCTAAAAAAATGCATTTCATTTCTATCATTATTATGATATTACATATTCAAATTCAATTGGATACAAAAAAAAATCCATTCGAAATTGTCAAGAAAAGATATATTTTGAAGTGAAGTATTTGGAGAGAATTGGGGAGAATATGATTAGAGTATGTTATGTGTAATGTAATAAGGCTTGTATTTTGAAACATGCATATATTTAACTGCAGCTATAGATCTGTCTCTAACTTTATTGCAGTCATATTTGTTCAGGATAACAAACACATAACATGTTGTTGTGAATTTTTACAAATTTTCTATTGAAAATTGTAAAAAAAGAATAAGCACGATAATTTCTTGAAAATACCGTATAGTATTGGTATTCTATATCTATATAGATATGGATAAGATACTCGATTAGATAATATCTGTGTAACAGATCAAATTGATATTTCTAGGGTTTACATATATTGAAAGTTGCTGTTATAATTAGAATGAACAAAGTTAAAAAAAAAAGCAATATTGATTGGTTATGTATCAATTTTTATTTTCTGATCTCATTAAGAAAAAAAATTTCTATTCAAATATTCAAGAATAATTCATAAAAGAATAGTTAACGGTTGCGATTTGTCTCAAGATTGTTTTTCAATTTTTCAATAGAAAGAAAAGGGGGAGTATTCTCAAAAACTTCATATCTATATTTTTATTGGCGGCATGGCCGAGTGGTAAGGCGGGGGACTGCAAATCCTTTTTCCCCAGTTCAAATCCGGGTGTCGCCTGATCGATAAGAAAACTGTAAATGAAAGATTATATTACGTTTTTTTAGAAAACTTTTTTTCCAACAGAAGCAAGCGAGGGAAAAGGAGTCTTGAGAATTGCGTTTGATTCGAAATTATAAGCATCAGTAGCTTAAAAAATGTTGTAAATAATTTTTGTCTCGAATTCAAGGAAAGATTCTAGTAGTGAAAAGGAATCCATAAATTTAGAAATGATAGTTCGTTCACTACACAACTATTGTAGTGTCTGTCTCCTGACTGGGTCTTTTATTAGATTGGATTAAGAATAAGTCGGATAGGAAAGTCCATTTTTAGGTAGAGAAAAGGCAGAAGAAAAACCTTCTATACAGACTAATTTAAAGTTTATGAGTGCTTCCACATTTTATCAATATTATTTATTTTAGATCAATTCTATTTAATAGCTTTAATTTAGCTAATTCGCTTTCGTAATATTCAAAAAAAGTATTCTTTAGATTTTCATATTCTATATTCTAATAAAATTAAAAAGTTTTGATTCTAAAATCGAATAGAAAAGAAAAAAAGTTTTTTTAATTATTTTAGAGAACGAATTGGGAGACATTTAAGGGACTATTTCAAATAGAAAGAAGAGTATAAGTATGCAAATGAATCTGTCTTGATTCTTTTTTTATGAAATCCTTAAGGAAATGATAAAAGAGAAATCTTAATATTCCACCTGGTAGTAACATTCATTGACTTATAACTTCCTATAATTTTTTTATGTTTAATGTTTTATGATTTTACTAAAAATAATCAAAAAAAACTTTTTAGATGTTCTAATAACTAATAAATAGAATGAATTCTTGTTTTTCGTGAATGATGTTAGCCCAGAATCCTTTTTTTGACTCTGTAATAGCAATTCCACTATTATAGTATAGTATTTTTAGCGAATAATACAAAAAAAAGAATAGAATAAAAAATTTGAAAAAATAATGAAATAGTTCCTTCATATTTATAGAGATAGGAGACAAAATTTACATGGATATAGTAAGTATTGCTTGGGCTGCTTTAATGGTAGTTTTTTCATTTTCCCTTTCCCTCGTAGTATGGGGAAGAAGTGGGCTATAGGGATACTAAAAATTGAGTTAAGGGATCCAAGTAACCTTGTTGATTTCTACCTGAATTTTTGAATTTCGAAACTATTGAATGAAAATATTTCATTTAAACTAATACTAATTAATTGAGTTCAAATAGAAAATCTATCTTGATTCTATTATATTTTAGTAGTGTAATGTATTCTATGTATCTTATAGGAATTGAAAAATACTCTTTCAATCAAAACAAATATTTTCATTATTCCCATATTCCTATTTTGAGAAAAACAAGGGAATCAAAAAGAAGAAGAAATGGATTCCTATTCCAATCAAATTTTCTTAAAATTTCTATTTCGATGAACTGACGCTTAACCTGGTTATATGATATATATATATATGGAAAATGGCGACCGTGTAATAACCATTCCTGTTTTTTTACCCCCTTTTTTTCCTAAGATACCGAATTGTTTGTAAAAAGAATCTGAAAAAAAAAATTGGACGCAATTCTCAGATAGTAGAAATCAAATTGATTTCTACTATCTGGATTACGCTGATTGTACGATCATTTTTTTTAAATCATTCCATAAAAATGAAAGAAATCATATTTCAGTGAAATTAGTCACTTTTACTTACCGTTTTTACATAAATTATAAGTAAAAAAAGCAGTAGGAACTAGAATAAACAGTGCAGTAGCAATAAATGCGAGAATATTTACTTCCATAATCTTTATTATGTTCTATTTCTCTTAAATTTCTAAAAAAAAATTCGGGATTATAATCCCATAGAAATGTTCAATCTTTCAACAATGGTATAAATTGGATTTCAATGATATCAAATCGGATCAATATCATGAATCACAAAATCTGAGCTATCAAATCAACTCATGAAATAGTATAACATAGGAAGATCTTTTTATCCATACTAAATAAAACAAAAAAACATTTATTCTTGATGAAAGTCCAAAATCCCTTTCTTCCATTTTCGGCGAAACAAATGAAAAAGCAGGGGGGGGCCCCAAATAAAATTTTGTTTATCAATTTGATTCCCTACAAATACACAAAAAAGGAATTTATTTTTTATTTTTTTGGATTTATATCCAACGGGATTGACGGGGCTCGAACCCGCAGCTTCCGCCTTGACAGGGCGGTGCTCTGACCAATTGAACTACAATCCCAGGGAAAGGGGTGTACTGTATAAATATTTTTACGGACCGTTTCTGTCAAACCTTTTCTTTTTCTATTTCGGATTCGAACCTTTTTGTTGTAAATGAAAAAAAGCGCATTTTGTTTATATATTGATATGTATATCGATATCCACTTTAGTGAGATCGACACAAATTACTCGTAATCCGTTTCTTATTCTTATTCTATTAACAAATCGATTGAAAATTGAATCAATGAAAAAAAATATTTTTTTTTTCAATTTTTCCTTATATTTTCTACTTACAGATCTTGACAATGAATACCGATTATTAACAAGATTTTGAATTTGTGGAAAGAAATATGGAATACAGAAAAAAAAGAAATAACCTTAGATATGTTTAATATTTTGATTCTTCCGTATCATAGCACATCAGTCATTTCCAGAGAACTATAAATGGGTTATAGAATTTCATAGTGGATCGGCAAATTCTTGGGCCGAGCTGGATTTGAACCAGCGTAGACATATTGCCAACGAATTTACAGTCCGTCCCCATTAACCGCTCGGGCATCGAGCCCAGCACAATAGGAAGAATACATTTCAGTTTTTATTGAAAATTTTTGATCAACTTCCTTTCGTAACACTCCTACCCCCAGGGGAAGTCGAATCCCCGCTGCCTCCTTGAAAGAGAGATGTCCTGAACCACTAGACGATGGGGGCCATACTTGCCGACCGCCATTATACTACGTTCATAGTATGAACAGTTTTTTGCAATTGTCAATATAATGATATGATTCGATAAAAAAAAATATTTTTCGTTCTTTCATAATTCCATAGAAATTTTTTATTAATCATTTATATTTCTAAATTTTTTTATTCCAGTCATAATAAGAAAAAAAAAGAAGTAATGTTCCAATAAAGAGAAAATTCTTCACAGGAATGATCGTTTGTTGCATAAGGACGAGAGGTTAAAACCTTCATTTCTATCATTTATTACTAATACTAAGATTCGATAGGTAGATTTATATCTAATACTAAGAAAAAAAACTTTGGAAAATAGAATTTTTCAATAAAAAAATAAAAATTTGGGTTTAGGGACAGAACATATTGAATCCATTTTATCAATGATTCGATTTTATCAATGTTTCGATGAAATATTTTATTTTGTGAGTACATTTATGTATCAATAAAAAGAATTTAGTGTTATGATTAGAATGACTTCAAGAATCCATTTTGAAATAATATATTTGATATGGATCAAATCCAATCTTATCAATTCTTTTTTTTAACTATATTCTATTCACTAGGTAAATCCAATTTTTTGTTCTTTGATGAGTCATTATACAAATAATAGATATTGATGTACATGTATTCTAATCCCATTTATATCATTTAATTTATATAATTTATATAAATTTATAGAAATAATTTTATATAAATTTATAGAATAAGTATACACAGTAACAAATATATGTACTAGTCATGCTAGTTCCTTATTTAGAAATTGAAAGAAAGAAAAAGGGCCCTTTTAACTCAGTGGTAGAGTAACGCCATGGTAAGGCGTAAGTCATCGGTTCAAATCCGATAAGGGGCTTTTTACTTTTTTTTTCAAAAGCAATAGTCTTTCTATTTGAAGGAAGAATAAAAAGATTCTTGATATTTTGAAAAAGTTTCTATTTGTAATAAAAAAGAAAAAGTGTAAAATTCAATAATGGAAAAATAAAAAAAAGTAAGTGGACCTAACCCGTTGAATTATATTTATATCTACTATTCTGATATTCAAATTTGATAAAGATTCAATTCGAACTATTTTTTTTCTTTTAAGACTTTTTTCGTTTAGACTCCCTAAGAATCTCTGAATATTTCCAATGAAATCTTCTTGTTTCTGAACTAAGAAAAAAGGTTATGCCTTTTCTTTACTCAGAAGGGCCTTAATACGAATTTCAAGTTCCACCAAACAAGTTTTTTTAAAATTAAAATGAAACATATTTTTTTCCATAAATTTCTATTATTTCTATAAGATTAGATAGAATCTTATAGAAATAATAGAAAAATACATTAAATTATGTCTTCACATATCAAATAGTTTCTTTTCATATCGATGTGTACGATATTTTTCCAGCAATTCATATATATGAGACAAAAACTTTCATTTACAGTTTTTTCTTTTTATTATAGTATTTATAAAAAAAAATGAAATACTAAAGAAAAAACTGTAAATGAAATAGAAATTTAGAAAACCTATGATCCTACAGTAGTTTCCTAGACAAAATAGAAGTCAATTCACAACCCAAACTTCAAGAATAAGTTTCTTTGATGAAAGGAGAGAAATATGTCTGAAGATCCGCTAGGTATAAGAAGTGAAACAGGGGATCATTTGTTTCTTGAACAGTTCTGAAAAAAAAATTTCTATCGGATTTTGGAGTCATAGCAGATTTTATGATTGATGACTTGGAAGATTTTTAAGAATAGATAGGAATAACCACATCGAGTTCATGGATTTGCCCTAGATATCAATAGACCCATAAATGATTTTTTATTCGAAACCGATTAGAAAACAAGGGAAAGTATACTTATATATTCTATATATATATAGAGAGAGAAATGAATAGAGATAAATGATCAAGGTCCGTCCCATCTCTGAAAATGCTCTATGAGGTGTTGGGAAATGGTTGAAGTAGTTGAATAGGAGGATCGCTATGACTATAGCTCTTGGTAAATTTACCAAGATGAAAATGATTTATTTGATATTATGGATGACTGGTTGCGGAGGGACGTTTCGTTTTTGTGGGTTGGTCCGGTCTATTACTCTTTCCTTGCGCCTATTTCGCCTTGGGGGGTTGGTTTACAGGTACGACCTTGTAACTTCATGGTATACTCACGGCTTGGCAAGTTCTTATTTAGAAGGCTGCAACTTCTTAACCGCTGCAGTTTCCACTCCCGCTAATAGTTTAGCACACTCTTTGTTGTTACTGTGGGGTCCTGAAGCACAGGGAGATTTTACCCGTTGGTGTCAGTTAGGCGGTCTGTGGACTTTTGTTGCTCTCCACGGTGCTTTCGGATTAATAGGTTTCATGTTACGTCAATTTGAACTTGCTCGATCTGTTCAATTGCGACCTTATAATGCAATCGCATTCTCAGGTCCAATTGCTGTTTTTGTTTCTGTATTCCTTATTTATCCACTGGGTCAGTCTGGTTGGTTCTTTGCTCCAAGTTTTGGTGTAGCAGCTATATTTCGATTCATCCTCTTTTTCCAAGGATTTCATAATTGGACATTAAACCCATTTCATATGATGGGAGTTGCTGGTGTATTGGGCGCTGCACTACTATGCGCTATTCATGGTGCAACCGTAGAAAATACTTTATTTGAAGATGGTGATGGCGCAAATACATTCCGTGCTTTTAACCCAACCCAAGCTGAAGAAACTTATTCAATGGTTACTGCTAATCGCTTTTGGTCCCAAATCTTTGGGGTTGCTTTTTCCAATAAACGTTGGTTACATTTCTTTATGTTATTTGTACCAGTAACTGGTTTATGGATGAGTGCTCTTGGGGTAGTCGGTTTGGCCCTGAACCTACGTGCTTATGACTTCGTTTCTCAAGAAAATCCGCGCAGCGGAAGATCCTGAATTTGAGACTTTCTACACAAAAAAATATTCTCTTAAACGAAGGTATTCCGTGCGTGGATGGCAGCTCAAGATCAGCCTCATGAAAACCTTATATTCCCTGAGGAGGTTCTACCACGTGGAAACGCTCTTTAATGGAACTTTAGCTTTAACTGGTCGTGACCAGGAAACTACCGGTTTCGCTTGGTGGGGCCGGGAATGCCCCGACTTATCAATTTATCTGGTAAACTATTAGGGGCCCATGTAGCCCATGCTGGATTAATAGTATTCTGGGCCGGAGCAATGAACCTTTTTGAAGTGGCTCATTTCGTACCCGAGAAGCCCATGTATGAACAAGGTTTAATTTTGCTTCCCCACCTAGCTACTCTAGGTTGGGGAGTAGGTCCTGGGGGGGAAGTTATAGACACTTTTCCATACTTTGTGTCTGGAGTACTTCACTTAATTTCCTCTGCAGTATTGGGCTTTGGCGGTATTTATCATGCACTTCTGGGACCTGAGACTCTTGAAGAATCTTTTCCGTTCTTCGGTTATGTATGGAAAGATAGAAATAAAATGACTACAATTTTGGGTATTCACTTAATCTTGTTAGGTATAGGTGCTTTTCTTCTAGTATTCAAGGCTCTTTATTTTGGAGGTATATATGATACATGGGCTCCGGGGGGGGGAGATGTAAGAAAAATAACCAATTTGACCCTTAGTCCAAGTATTCTATTTGGATATTTATTAAAATCGCCTTTTGGGGGCGAAGGGTGGATTGTTAGTGTGGACGATTTGGAAGATATTATTGGAGGGCATGTATGGTTGGGTTCCATTTGTATACTTGGTGGAATCTGGCATATCTTAACCAAACCCTTTGCATGGGCTCGGCGTGCACTTGTATGGTCTGGAGAAGCTTACTTATCTTATAGTTTAGAGTGCTTTATCTGTTTTTGGTTTTATTGCTTGTTGCTTTGTCTGGTTTAATAATACCGCTTATCCTAGTGAGTTTTATGGGCCCACTGGTCCAGAAGCTTCTCAAGCTCAAGCATTTACTTTTCTAGTTAGAGACCAACGTCTTGGGGCTAATGTAGGATCTGCTCAAGGACCTACAGGTTTAGGTAAATATCTAATGCGTTCCCCGACTGGAGAAGTTATTTTTGGCGGAGAAACTATGCGTTTTTGGGATTTGCGTGCTCCTTGTTAGAACCTCTAAGGGGTCCTAATGGTTTAGACTTGAGTAGACTGAAAAAAGATATACAGCCTTGGCAAGAACGTCGTTCTGCGGAATATATGACTCATGCTCCTTTAGGTTCATTAAATTCCGTGGTGGCGTAGCTACAGAGATTAATGCAGTCAATTATGTTTCTCCTAGAAGTTGGTTAGCTACTTCTCATTTTGTTCTAGGATTCTTTCTATTTGTAGGCCATTTATGGCACGCGGGAAGAGCTCGCGCAGCTGCCGCTAGGATTTGAAAAAGGAATTGATCGCGATTTTGAACCTGTTCTTTCCATGACTCCTCTTAATTGAGACGTGAGATCCAATGAAGTAGAAATCCCTTTTTTTTACTATAAATATTTGGTTGAGTAGAGCGAGTCGTAAAGAAGAATTTATTTTCCTATTTTCTTAGTTTCTATCGAATCTTTTTTTTCGGGATGTTGAGGATATATAGCCCAGTCCGAAAAAAGATTCGATAGAAACTAAGAAAATAAACAAATCTATTCATCGAGAAAAAGGAGAGAGAGGGATTCGAACCCTCGATAATTCTTTGTTTCAAACTATACCGGTTTTCAAGACCGGGGCTATCAACCACTCAGCCATCTCTCCAAAAGCTAATATATATATTTTTTTATCTTTATTCCACTGAGTAGACCATGAGTATTTGAATTGATACCCTTTTTATCGACCCATAGGAAAGATATTCAATGTGAATTTATTGGTTTAGTTTTCTATCGGTATGTATATAGGTACAAAATCCAGCATGCCTTTTTGTGAAGTAAAAAAACTATCCTCGATCCAAGCCTCAAAAGGGTTGATAATAAACAAAATCAATGAATACATGATAAAACCCTTCTGCGTTTTTCCATTTACAAATTTTTTTTTTCAATGAATATTAAGAAAGGCATCCAGGGGTTGAGGGATCAAATGGTAAAGTTCTTTTGTTGGTAAATTGGAGGATTAGAAACATGACTATTGCTTTCCAATTAGCTGTTTTTGCATTAATTGCTATTTCATTTATTTTATTGATTAGTGTACCTGTTGTATTTGCTTCTCCTGAAGGTTGGTCAAATAACAAAAATGTTCTATTTTCCGGTACATCATTATGGATTGGATTAGTGTTTCTAGTGGGTATTCTTAATTCTCTCATTTCTTGAAGTTCTTTTTATTCTAGATTAAAAATGAAATGACCCCTCCCTCAGAATTCTTTCGGATTGTCAGCCATAAAGGGAATAGATCAGTTCCTAAAAAAAAAAAAGAAAACTATAACACATTACATTCTAAGGGGGAGTAAACTTCTTCTATTGGAAAAATCTTATATCTTATACTTATATGGTGGTACATTGTGAAACTAAAAGAAATAAAATAGAAAAAATGAACTATAAAAATTTGAATTTCATTTGAATATTCTATTCATATTAATATGATATGAATAGAATATTCAAATGAAATACTATAAATCTATTTATACGTCGTCTAGTATTTAATAATATAGAATATCTATCTGTATCTCTATATAGATAAATATAATTTTTTATTAATAGGAACTTACTTTTTTAAGAAAAAAGTAAATCAAAATATTCGATAGAATGATAATTTCAATTCAATTATATAGATATATAGAAAAAACCATATATAATAATAGAAATGTAATAATAGAAATGGGAATTCTTGATAAAAATGAATAGTAATAGAAATATTTTATTTGGGAGACAATATCTATTATCTAAATTTCTTTTTCATTATCCCTATATCCCTATATAGAATATCAGGCCCATCTCTGTATAAATAGAATCGCATATCAAGTACAATGAAAACGCGGATATAGTCGAATGGTAAAATTTCTCTTTGCCAAGGAGAAGACGCGGGTTCGATTCCCGCTATCCGCCCTATGTATTTAATAGTCATAGTATGAAAATGCCATAGAATTTACTGCGTATAATGCCCTTCTTCTTGAAACCTTGTTTTTTTATCAAATTCAAAAAGTTGCGGAGACGGGATTTGAACCCGTAACCTCAGGTTATGAGCCTTGCGAGCTACCAAGTTGCTCTACTCCGCGATAAAGAAAAGAATTGATAACTAATGAACAAAACAAAGATGGAATGCGTCCCTTTACCATATCTATATAAATAGAATAAACCATTTATACATAACGGTAAAGGGACCCTCCTATGATTCGCTGATAATAAAATGAAAAAAATGAAGATAATTGGAAATCCTTACCAACTGGATCTTGTTGCACCCGGCAAGAAACATGCATGAACCATTTCCCGAAGTATGTGTCCAGATAATCCAAAGTCTCGATAATTAGCTCTCGGTCTTCCGGTCGAAAACAACGTCGATGAAGACGTATAGGTGCACTATTACGCAGGTAGTGATTCTAATTTTCCATGAATTTCCCATTTCTCACTTAACGACGGAACTTTGCTTATTTCTTTTTTTGAGGATCGGCGAATCAAATGATATTTCTGTTCCAATTTTTGTCTCTTCTTTTCCCTCTGAATAACACTTTTCCTTGCCATAATGGTAATTTGCTATTAGCATCAATGATAGAAGTCGGATCCTAGATGTATAAGTGGCTTCTCTTCCCTATAGAAGGAAATGAGATTCTTGCCAGATATATATAATAAAGAATTCAATTAACCGAATTTGCCCGATGTAGAGGCAATTAAGAAGGCTGCATAAGTAAATATATAACCTACGGAAAAGTGGGCTAGTCCAACCAATCTTGCTTGCACAATGGAAAGAGCCACTGGTTTATCTCTCCATCGAATCAAATTAGCCAAAGGTGTACGTTCATGAGCCCATGCCAAAGTTTCAATCAATTCCTGCCAATATCCGCGCAAGAAATTAAGAACATAAATCCAGTAGCCCAAACAAGATGTCCAAACAAGAACATCCATGCCCAGACTGATAAACTATTCATACCAAAAGGGTTATATCCATTGATAAGTTGTGAAGAGTTCAACCATAGATAATCTCTTAACCATCCCATCAAATAGGTAGAAGATTCATTAAACTGTGAAATATTACCCTGCCATAGTGTAATGTGTTTCCAATGCCAATAAAAAGTAACCCATCCAATGGTATTTAACATCCAGAAAACTGCCAAATAAAATGCGTCCCAAGCGGAAATATCACAAGTTCCGCCTCGTCCCGGGCCATCACAAGGAAAACTATAACCAAAATCTTTTTTATCAGGCATTAACTTAGAACCACGCGCATCCAAAGCACCTTTTTACTAAAATCAAAGTAGTTGTATGTAAACCAAGAGCAATAGCATGATGAACCAAGAAGTCTCCAGGCCCTATTGTTAAGAATAGAGAATTACTATTCTCATTTACAGCGTTTAACCAACCAGGCAACCATATGCTTCGTCCCGCATTGAACGCCGGACTGTTCGTTGAAGATAAAAGTATATCGAACCCTAGGAAGTTTTACCATGAGCAGATTGTATCCATTGGGCAAATATAGGTTCAATCAAAATTTGTTTCTCCGGAGTACCAAAAAGCAAGCATGACATCGTTATGGACATAAAGTCCCAGAGTATGGAACCCCAGAAAGAGGCTAGCCCAACTTAAGTGGGATATGATAGCTTCTTTATGGTCTAACATTCTTGCCAAGACATTATCTTGATTCTGCTCTGGATTATAATCTCTAATAAAAAAGATAGCTCCATGAGCAAAGCCCTGTCATAATGAAGCCTGCTATATATTGATGATGAGTATATAAGGCAGCTTGAGTAGTAAAGTCTTGCGCTATAAACGCATAAGCAGGTAAAGAGTACATGTGTTGTGCTACAAGGAAGTAATAACCCCTAAAGAGGCTAGAGCAAGACCTAATTGAAAATGAATTGAATTATTGATTGTATCATAAAGACCCCTTATGCCCACGCCCCAATCTACCCCCCGGAGGAGTATGTGCTTCTAAAAGATCTTTAATACTGTGACCAATCCCGAAATTAGTTCTATACATATGGCCAGCAACTAGAAAAATAAACGCAATAGCCAAATGATGGTGTGCAATATCAGTTAACCATAAACTTTGAGTTTGCGGATGAAATCCTCCGAGAAGTGTTAGAATAGCAGTTCCTGCTCCTTGAGGGGTACCAAATATATGATTATTGGAATCTGGGTTTTGAGCATAAAGATTCCACTGACCTGTAAAAAATGGACCTAATCCCTCGGGTGCGGCAAGATATCTAATAAATTGTTCCATCGAACGGATTCCCCCCTGGACCCCGGAATAGCAACATGAACTAAATGCCCTGTCCAAGCCAAGGAACTTACTCCGAATAGTCCTGACAAATGATGATTGAGGCGGGATTCGGCATTTTTAAACCACGAAACACTCGGTTTCCATTTTGGTTGTAGGTGTAACCAACCTGCTATTAAGATATAATAGAAAGTATTAATAGAAAAATAGCTCCAGTATAAAGATCCCCATTAGTACGTAAACCGATTGTATACACCACTGATAAACACCAGAATAGGCTATATTAACAGGACCTAGAGCACCCCCCTCGAGTAAAAGCTTCTACAGCTGGTTGACCAAAATGAGGATCCCAAATTGCATGAGCAATAGGTCTTACATGTAAAGGATCCTGTACCCATGTCTCAAAATTACCTTGCCAAGCTACATGAAAGAGATTCCGGAAGTCCACAGAAAAATGATTGCTAATTGCCCGAAATGAGAAGCAAAAATATTCTGATAAAGACGTTCCTCAGTAATATCATCATGACTTTCGAAGTCATGTGCGGTAGCAATACCAAACCAAATACGACGAGTAGTGGGGTCTTGAGCTAAGCCTTGACTAAAGCTTGGAAATCTTAATGCCATAATGATTTTCAAATCCTCCTAGCTACTTATCCTACTGCAATAATTCTTGCTAAGAAGAATGCCCTGTTGTGGCAATTCCACCTAGAAGGTAATGTGTTACTCCTACAGCACGTCCTTGTACAATGCTCAAGGCTCTGGGCTGAGTAGCAGGAGCAACTTTTAATTTATTATGAGCCCAAACAATGGATTCAATAAGTTCTTGCCAATAACCACGCCCGCTGAATAGAAACATTAAACTAAAAGCCCATACAAAATGTGCACCCAAGAAAAAAAGACCATATGCAGATAATGAAGAACCATAAGACTGAATTACCTGGGATGCCTGCGCCCATAAGAAATCACGAAGCCACCCATTAATGGTAATGGAACTCTGCGCAAAATTTCCTCCTGTGATATGAGTTACTATCCCTTGATCACTTATACTACCCCAAACATCTGACTGCATTTCAACTGAAATGGAATATAACTACGGAAATTGAATTGTACATCCAAAATAGTCCTAAGAAGACATGATCCCAAGCGGATACTTGGCATGTCCCCCCTCTTCCAGGTCCATCACAAGGGAAACGAAAACCTAGATTTGCTTTATCCGGTATCAATCGTGAACTACGAGCAAATAGAACACCCTTTAAGAGTATCAATACTGTTACATGAATTGTAAATGCATGAATATGATGGACCAAAAAATCCGCAGTTCCTAAAGGAATAGGTAACAAAGCAACTTTACCGCCCACTGCTACTAAATTTTCACCTCCCCAAGTCAAACTGGTACTTGTTGCTGCACCTGGGGCTGTTGTGCCAGGTGCTAAAGCGTGGGTATTTTGTATCCATTGAGCAAAGATCGGCTGTAATTGTATAGCAGTATCTGAAAACATATCTTGAGGGCGCCCTAATGCGCTCATGTATCATTATGAATATACAAACCAAAACTGTGAAAACCTAAAAAGATACATACCCAGTTAAGATGTGATATGATTGAATCACGATGTCTAAGGACACGATCTAATAGATCGTTGTATCGAATAGTCGGATCATAATCTCTTACCATAAAAATCGCTGCATGCGCAGCAGCACCGACTATGAGAAATCCACCAATCCACATGTGATGTGTAAACAATGACAGTTGTGTACCATAGTCAGTAGCTAGGTATGGATAAGGAGGCATAGAATACATATGGTGAGCTACACAATGGTCAAAGAGCCTAACATAGCTAGATTAATAGATAATTGAGCATGCCATGACGTTGTTAGAATCTCATATATACCTTATGACCCTGGCCTGTAAATGGACCTTTATGTGCCTCTAAAATGTCTTTTATATTGTGACCAATACCCCAGTTGGTCCTATACATGTGACCCGCTATCAAGAAAAGAATTGCAATAGCTAAATGATGGTGTATAATATCGGTCAGCCATAAACCTCCAGTTACTGGATCTAATCCTCCACGAAAAGTAAGAAATTCTCCGTATTTTGACCAATTCAAGGTAAAAATGGGTTGCTCCCTCGGAAAAACTCGGATAAAGTTGAGCCAAAAGATCCCGATTTAGGATAAATTCATGAGGAAGTGGTATCTCTTTGGGATCTACTGCAGCATTTAGAAATTGGTTAATCGGTAAAGATACATGTATTTGATGTCCTGCCCAAGAAAGAGACCCCAACCCTAGGAGCCCTGTCAAATGGTGATTCAACATAGATTCTACATCTTGGAACCAAGCCAATTTTGGAGCAGCTTTGTGATAATGAAACCAACCAGCAAAAAGCATTAAGGCTGCAAAGACCAATGCACCAATTGCAGTACAATAGAGTTGTAATTCATTAGTTATTCCAGATGCTCTCCAAATCTGAAAAAAACCAGAGGTTAATTTGTATTCCTCGGAACCCCCCCCCTACATCACCCATTCAATATTTCTTGACCCACTATTGGCCAAACCACCTGAGCACTAGGCCTAATGTGAGTAGGATCACTTAACCATGCCTCATAATTGGAAAAACGAGCACCATGAAAATACATGCCACTCAGCCAAAGAAAGATGATAGAGAGTTGGCCAAAATGCGCACTAAAAACTTTTCGGGAAATCTCCTCTAAATCATTAGTATGGCTATCAAAATCATGAGCGTCAGCATGTAGGTTCCAGATCCAAGTAGTAGTATCTGGTCCCTTAGCTATTGTTCTTGAGAAATGACCAGGTTTTGCCCATTCCTCAAAAGAAGTTTTTATAGGATCCCTATCTACCAAAATTTTAACTTCTGGTTCCGGTGAACGAATAATCATTGAGTCCTCCTCTTTCAGACAACACATACAAAAGAGACCTGCCAACATAAAACAGAATTAGTGAACTTATTAGAGATGTTTCTATTGAGTTTTGTTCTCTCCTATCTCTCATGTATTGGATATCTTAGTAAATTTCATTTCTTTAGTTTTTCACTAGAAACAATTATGATCTCGAAGTCAATTCGGGGCAAGTGTTCGAATCTATTATGACATAAGAGTGAGGCGCTCAAAACGGACCAATTTTAATCTTCTAAGACCTTTTTGGGAACTCTGAATGGAAGTTCAATAATTTTTCGTGCAGCCTAATCAAATGTATTCAGATTTTATTCTAATTCTATTCCTTAGATTTTATTTTTTTTTTAGATAAAGTATAAGTATGTACTCTATTTCAAATTGAGCAGCATTAGCATTCATTATTAGGCAATATACCTATAATTTTATTTCTTTTTTTGAAGGTCTCTTTTCTTAATTTGATTGAATATTAGTTTAAATAACAGAAAAAGGAGAAAATTATCTACTGTATCCACATCTCGTTTATTTCTATGAAATACTAGACAAAATCGAACAAAATTAGAAGGGATATATTTAAATTATGTGATTGGTCGTTCCTATAGAAATGATTTTTGAATTTGATAGGGACAAGAAACAAGAATTTATAACAATATATATTTATCTATCTATATCTTTATATAGATAGATAAATATATAAGAAAAAAAAGAAACAGAGTGTTCTTATTCAAAACGCCCTGTGATCTTCAACCAATTCTGTGCTGCAATATAATTACCGGGGGTGAGAGCTATAGCTTGTTTCCAATATTCAGCGGCTTGATTAAACCAAGACTCCGCAACTTCTGAGTCTCCCTGCCGAATGGCCTGTTCTCCTCGGTCGAAATAGGTGAGGTCAATTCCTTTCCTTAGAACCGTACTTGAGAATTTCCTGACTCATACGGCTCAGTAGTCAATCTTTTTTTGTTCTACTTATCTTGAAGTTAACTAAAAGAAAAAAAGAAATTATTAATATGAGTTTCAAACTTTCATTTTTACTAATAAATAAAAGAATTTCAAAGAATTTCATCTTTTTTTTTAGTTTTATCTTTTCTCCTTACCTTCAGAAAAGGGAATCAAGCATTGGCATTAACGCCCTAATTCTAATTTTCTGAAAGGTAACTATCTCGATTTTATATATCATATACAAAAATATATGATAGATTCATTTCTATAGAATCTTGGTAAAAGTTTTTTCTTTCTTATCTTATAAGTTCTTATAAGTAAAGAGAAAATACTTTCTATCTTTGGGATTTGATACTACACCGCTGCTCAAAATACCAGGGGATCCTTTTTATTACATAAGTGGATTCCTGACTTCTTTATTTATCATGAGATAAGGAAGCAGTTTTTATTATATCGATTTGAAAACCGTGTAATTGATCCTTACGATGCTTTCCTTTATCAATTAGATCTTTTATCCATAGAAAAAGAGGGTATCTAGACATATCGATTTCTTCATATTTTACTTCTATGAAGTTTCTTTGCTACAGCTGATAAAAATCGTTGTTTTGAACGATATATATATGTAGAAAGCCTTTCTTATTTATAATTATTTATATTTCTATATTTCTTATATTAAAATTTGTGGATTTGCTTGTTCTTTTCTTTTTTCTTTCTATAGTGGAGATAGTCGCACGTAATGACAGATCACGGCCATATTATTAAAAGCTTGGGGTAAAAATGGGTTTCGTTCGAGCGCCCGAAAATAATATTCCAAAGCTTTAGTATGTTCTCCGTTACTTGTGTGAATAAGGCCTATGTTATAAAGTATATAACTTCGATCATAGGGATCAATTTCCAGTCGCATAGCCTCATAATAATTCTGTAAAGCTTCTGCATAATTTCCTTCAGATTGAGCTGACATCCGTTACGGTCGTCATTCGGTTCAAAGAATCTCCGCTCCAGAACTGTACGTGAGATTTTCATCTCATACGGCTCCCCCCTTATGTGTGTAATGAGAAAAATCCATCAAATCAAAAAATATTCCAGTAATTCTCATTCTCAACTGATACAGAGCTAGTGTTTTTACAATAAATCTCTAGCCAACCTTCCTGTCAAAAATTATTCTTAACATTAAGTATGTAGGTACTTGATAAAAAAAAATAAGAACTTCAACAATTTCTTTGTCCTCTACGCTGCTTAATTTCCTGGAATTAGTCACCTCAATAATCTTCGATGGTTCTATGGGTATCCAAAATATGAACGAGATGGATATTTATTGTCCCAACCATATCCTGTTAGTCCCAATCTCGATAAGCCATGGATATAGATAGATACAAAGTTTTCGTGTCCTTGATTCCCAAGCGTAGTGCTTCTTTCCCAATGTTGCCTATCAGTACTAGTAATTTGGGGTTGACCTAACCCCATAAGTATAGGTATAACCTTTCGCTTAATACTAGAAACCTAAAATTCAAGCATATAAAGGCTTCATTAATCGAGGATACACGACAGAAGGAATTAATCCTTTTATTTACAAATTTCACCTTCAACACGCGTGGGGTTTTTCCATTCCATTTTTTTTTGACCGAAATCGGTCAAAAAAAATGGAATCAAATCACACCATCTCTGTAATAAGTGAATGCCCTTTTTTCTCCTGAAGTTGTCGGAATTATTCGTAATAAGATATTGGCTACAATTGAAAAGGTCTTATCTATAAAATTTTCATTTATCCGAGATCTAGGCATAGGTAGAAATCCATTCTATAATTTAATTAATCATGGTGTGAGAAATCAAATCCACAAATAAAGGAATTGTATAATTATAATACAGTGCGAAATAACGTAAAAATGAACTCATCAATCAAATTTGTTTATCCTAAGACCTTGTAGGAGGTTTTTTTTAATTTTACTTTGTATTTTTATAGTTTGAATAGGTTTTATGCATTTATGAAAAATAGGATTGATTCACTATTCAACATTCAACCGGTTTCTGGGCATCATTATATAGGAGAGATGGCCGAGTGGTTCAAGGCGTAGCATTGGAACTGCTATGTAGGCTTTTTGTTTACCGGGGGTTCGAATCCCTCTCTTTCCGAATCTTTACCAAATTCATCAATATTACTCATCCCAATGCATACCATTATTTCATATTTCAAATTTGTTTGTTGATATGGACAACTTTATATTCCTCATTTTTCGGTAATACAAAAAATAGTGGATAACGGGTGGGCAAGGAATAAAAATTTTCGCATATCCATGTCTATGATATATGAATAGCAGAAAATCCTTGTAAAAAAAACTCTTGTTATTTTAGTTAAGTTTAAGTTTTGACGAGAATAATATTCTACAACCAGTAATTCATTTATTTTCAAACCAACCATTTATTATCTATTATTTGATTAATTAAACCTTTATATTGGAAAGGTGAACAGTCAAATGATTTGGCAATTTCTCATGGGGGGCTGAATCAAAATAATTTTGAATAAGAGTTTAGATTTTTGTTCATCCTTTGCTGTAATAATATCTTGAGGTTTACAACGATAACTTGGTATATCCACTATACCGACCATTAACTAAAACATGTCTATGGTTTATAAATTGGCGGGCTTGAGGAATAGTCGCAGCCATACCCAATCGAAAAAGTATGTTATCCAAGCGCATTTCAAGTAGTTGTAATAAAACCTGACCAGTGATCCTTTAGCTTTTTCCGGAGATACGAACGTATTTAAGCAATTGTCGTTCTGTAAGACCATAATGAAAACGCAATTTTTGTTTTTCTTCTAAACGAATACGATATTGAGATTTTTTACTGAAGCGCAATTGATTTCGAAATTCGTTTTTGACTGTTGGCCTTTTACTAGTAAGTCCTGGTAAATATCCTAGACGACGTATTTTTTTGAAACGAGGGTCCTCTGTAACGTGACATAAAAACTCCTTTTTTAAAATGAAAAATCTTATAAATCGAAATGAAAACTAAACGAAATGAAAAATATTATAGAATTCTAAATGAAGCGAAATCTACTAAAGTTATTATAGTACAAAGAAGAATTAGATGAATTTTATCAATATCCGAATTTATTGTATATAAAAGAATACAAAAAAGTAGGTTAATTTCTTGATTTCTTCCGCAGAGATCGAACTCTCCCAATTTTTTATTTCTAAAAAAGATATTATCAATTATGTAAAAACAAATAGAGAAAAGCCGGTTATCGGATTCGAACCGATGACCATCGCATTACAAATGCGATGCTCTAACCTCTGAGCTAAACCGGCTAATGTAAACGAAATATACATATGCAGAAGAATTGAATGGGATCTTAGTTATCAATTTTTAGTTATTTATAACAAAATTCAAATTAAACAAACATCAAAAATAGAGAAAGAAAATATAGAAAATCAAACCCAATTTTTATTATTTCTATTATTTATTTTATCTGATAACATAAAGTGCAAGATAATAATTAATATTATATTAATATAATTTATTTAATATAATTTATTTCGATCTACTATTCTAGATATATATTATTAAATTGATTTCTTTCAAAAAGATTATTTATTAGTACTTAAAGTAAATTTGAATAAATATAAATTTTAGTAAATATTTATTAAGGAATTCCATATTTCTAAGTAAATGTCTAATTCTATATTATATTCAATTAAAAGAATGGTTTTTTTTAGCCACTAGATTCGTTTTAGTTATATAAATTGTATATGAATAAATGGATTGTTTATTTTCTTTTTTTTTTTAAGCAAAAACAAAAAAAAAAAAAGAATCGACCATTCGAGTATTCTAAATTGTATGAAAAAGAAGATAAGTAGGTACATAGAAGATAAGTAGATATGTGGTCTATATCTGTGTATATTGAATTGTTAATATATAGATATTAGAATTAGTTCTGATTCAAACAAATAAAGGTATCCAATATAGATGAAATAAAATCTATAAAATTGGAGAAAGGGGTTTTTAATATTTAATAAAATAATATGTATTTAATGAATTCAAAAGTTCCCGCATAATTCTCATAATAGAAATGAAAAAAAAAGCATTCTATTATAATCAGATTCAAATAAAAAAAAGATGGGGATATGGCGAAATTGGTAGACGCTACGGACTTAATTGGATTGAGTTTTGGTATGGAAAACTTACCAAGTAATAATTTTCAAATTCAGAGAAACCCTGGAATTCACAATGGGCAATCCTGAGCCAAATCCTGTTTTCTGAAAACAAATAAAAATTCAGAAAGTGATAATAAAAAAGGGATAGGTGCAGAGACTCTATGGAAGCTGTTCTAACAAACGAAATTGACGACTTTTTTTATTGCATTAGTAAAGAATCCTTTCACCAAAATTACAGGAATGGATCAAAGAATAAACATTTAGAAACATATATATATACTGAAATACTCTTTCAATTGTTACTTTTTATTTTATTATTGAAGATCTATTTGTGATAAAAATATTCACAAATGAAAAATGTGAATCAAATCAATTCGAAGTTGAAGAAAAGATGGAATATTTATTGATGAAATTATTCACTTCATCATAATCGGCTAAAACCCTTGAAGAACTGATAAATCAGATGAGAATAAAGATAGAGTCCTATTCTACATGTCAATACCGACAACAATGAAATTGAAAGTAAGAGGAAAATCCGTCGACTAAGAAATCATGAGGGTTCAAGTCCCTCTATCCCCAAAAATACTTTTTCATTTCTAATTTTTTTCCTATATCCTCTCTATCTTGAAGTCCTTATTTATGTGTTTATATTCGATTTATTATTTCCCAACGAAATTGGAATTTTTATTTTCATCAATTTCCTATCTATCATAATTTTCTTATCTATCATAATGACAAGGGACGAGTTTTGGAATAGATATAAATATATATGTGAAACACATAGAATTTTTTTTAATCAGAAATGTATAAATTAATATCTTATTTTTTAGCAAGGAATTTTCATATGCGTAATTAACGATTAACAATAAAAAATAATTATTACTGCGGAAACTCACTTACAAACTTTTTTTTTACTTAGTTGATATAGATTCATTAACATAGATTTTAAAAATCTTTTAAATCAAAGTATTAAGCTTCAAGAATGGTCGGGATAGCTCAGTTGGTAGAGCAGAGGACTGAAATCCTCGTGTCACCAGTTCAAATCTGGTTCCTGACACAAGATTCATTTGTATGAGTATCTATCCCCCATATTCATTTTAATGAATATGGGGGATAGATACTCATACAAATTTGTGTTCTTCTAGATTCTGATACATAACATATTTCTTTGATCTATTTAGGTATCTGTAGATATACTTTTCCTAGATGATTAAAGAATAGATGCAATTTTTTATTAGGTATATTCGCTTATCTATAGTATCTATATATATATAGATATAGATATATAGATAATGAATTCTTTATCTAATTTTTTTTCCTTTTTTTTCTGCGATACAAAAAAAGGTTTCTATTTCCATAATATTCGAGTGGTTTAATTAGTTGGTTAAAAGACCTAAAAGTCGAAGTTCTGGGGTGGAGTGAGAATATTAAGAATTCATCTGAGAAGGATTACCAAAATAGAATCGAGCCCTTTTCTTTGTGTTTTTTTTTTTCGTGGCCGTATAATTGATGGTGATGTGCACGTTATATAGTTTATTTATAAAGATAAAGAATTAGTTTATTATAAAGATAAAGAATTTTTGCAGTTCATCCTATTTCTTTTATTGGCTTGGCTGATAAGAACTCAGTATTGTTTTTGTTTTAGAATCTTAAGAAACTCCTATCCATCCTATTTTAAACCCATAATTATTCAATTCTATTATTTCTGAATTTTGTGATTTCTCACATAATAATATCTGAATGCAACTTCCATTACTCTGCCTGATTTAATGTCAATCAATTATTTTGTCTGATCTATAACAGAATGTACTTATATTCTTTGACTGGGGTTGCAGAAGTTTGGATTAGTTTATTATTTTTATCATTTAGTGAGCATCTTGTATTTCATAAAAATTTGGAGCAATATAATCTTTACGCAAAGGCCATCCTATCCAATTTTCGGGCATTAAAATACGTCTTAGACGCGGATGACTATCATAAGAGATTCCCAACATAATCATAAGATTCCTTTTCTTGAAAATCCGCACTTTTCCAAACCCAAAAAATCGAAGGAATTCTGGGATTTTTTCTTGATACAAATATTTTTATGCATACCTCGTCGGGTTGATTTATACCATACTCTATTTCTTGTAAAATGATATACACTAGCTAAGAGTCCTCCGGGTGCTACATCATAGGCACATTGAGAACGTAGATAATTGTAACCATATACATATAAAATGACAGCAATGGAATGCCAATCCTCGGGCTTTATTTGTAAAGTCTCTATTCCCTAGTATCGAAAACCAAGGATTCTATGAATTAGTCCATGTTTGACTAGCCAAGAAGACAAACGACCTTGCATTTTTTGCTTCTCCTAAATTTTTTTTTATGAGTTTGGTATTAGTATTTTCTATTACGACTGAAATTTTTAAAATACGATGAAATTTTTAAAAAAGGAATTGCTTTTTATTATTGTACTTTAAAAAAATGTGTCAGACGATATCTCTGAAGTAGATGGCGGTTGATAGAAAAATTCTTGACCATAATTGTCAGTATAAGTACTGTATCCAACATGAAACTTATGGTTGGTAGTAAAACATCTATTCTCTCGTTGAAAACTCATTGGATCTTCATATATTTCTCGAGATATTTTCTTACGAAGTTTTGTTATAGCATCTATAATGGCCTCCGGTTTAGGTGGACAGCCCGGCAAATATACATCTACAGGAATTAGCTTATCTACGCCTCGAACAGTACTATAAGAATCGGTACTAAACATCCCCCCCCGTAATTGTACAGGCTCCCATAGCAATAACATATTTAGGTTCGGGCATTTGTTCATATAATCGAACTAAAGAAGGGGCCATTTTCATAGTTACACAGTGCCCGCTGTTAAAATTAGGTCCGCCTGCCTAGGACTCGATCGTGGTACTAGTCCATAACGATCAAAATCGAATCGTGATCCTATTAATGAAGCAAATTCAATGAAGCAACAAACTCGTACCATAAAGAAGCGGCCATAAACTGGATAATCTTGACCAATTTGAAAAATCATTTAATGTCCGTTTGAAATAACTGAATTTTGGGTTGTTTGATCAAGTAAGGGAAACTCAATGGAATTCATAATTGTCTCAATATTTTTTTTTCTAATTGTCTAAATAGTCAAGAATTAAGACCATTCTAATGCCCCCTATTCGCCATGCATAAACTGAACCAACAATTAGGATAAGCACGAATAAGAAAGCTTCTAAAAATACGGATACCCCTAATACATCGAAACTCATTGCCCATCGGATAAAGAAAAACCCGTTTCAACATCAAAAACAACAAAAATGAGAGCAAACATATAATAACGGATTCGAAATTGTAACCAAGCATCGCCTATTGGTTTCTATTCCGGATTCATAACTAGAAAGTTTTTCCGGTCCCTTGCTAATGGGGGCTAAAATTCCAGAAATTAGAAATGCCAAAATAGGAATCAAACTTGATATTATTAGAAATGCCCAAAAAATATCATATTCGTAAAGAAGAAACATAAAAGTACTCCTCTGAATGTAGAAAATATACCAAATTCATTTTCATTTTTAGTCTAAAGTCTCCATTTTTTTAGACTAGCTGAATATACTAATATTAATATTATTCTATCGAATATGAATATGTTCGAATAGAAAGTTACAAATTGTTTTTTTTTTAGTAATAGTCTTAGTAATGAGATCTATTCGATCCAAAATAGTATTAATATTATTAGTATCTGTAGGAATATTAGGGCTATACGGACTCGAACCGTAGACCTTCTCGGTAAAACAGATCAAACTAATTATTATCTAAATGATTTAAATTGTTTTCAAAACCCCAACATGCATTTTTTTTTTGCATTGAGCTTTTCATTAACTGATAAAAATAGTAGTTAGTCCACCATCTTTTTTTTTTTTTACAGTAAAGAATAAAGAGATGATTCCCTATGCTCTTCTTTTTTATTTGTATAACAATCAAAGAGCAAAGAAGGATTATCTTGACGTAGGTCTGCTTCTGGCCTAGATCAACTTAAGTTAAATGGACTCTTTATCCACCTACTAAAATTAAAATAGAAGATAAGAAATGACACTTCATACACCTTAAAGTTCATAAAATAGGAAGAAAAGATAATCTTTTTTAGGTCCCTATACCCTTTATGTTTAGCATTGACGAGAAATGGGTATTCACCTTATCAATATCTCAAATCAATTATGGATTCGATTTTATGGCTAAACCCTTTGTCAGGCTAGTGTTCTCTTGTTTTGTTCCTTAAAATGGAGTAAGACACCGATTTCTTACTATAAGATAAACTTTTTTAATTACAAGATGAACTCCTCTGAAAAAAAGCATTGGCGCTCGTGTAAACGAGGTGCTCTACCTAACTGAGCTACAGCCCTTGTGTTTTTGATACATATTTTATCATAGTATGAAGATAATTGCTTGTCAAGATGAATATTACATGATCGAATCCCTTGAACGGGGGTTGGTATTGCTTATCAGTAATTTTACATTTATAATCAATTAATCTGATAGATGGGTACTCTTCTTTTTTTTTTTTTGAGGAGGAGTCCTAAATTACCTACTTAACTCAGTGGTTAGAGTATTGCTTTCATACGGCGGGAGTCATTGGTTCAAATCCAATAGTAGGTAAGGTATAGTTATAACTTATTAGATACCTTTGACTGTGGTATCTAATAAGCTTTTCTACTTACTTTTTTCTTCTGACTGTTTCTTTTTTCTTTTTATTGTTTTCGGATATTGGGACGCATCAATTTCAACTTGTTATGAAATAACATTGATAGCCTCTACTCGTGTTCTAGCTCGTCTAAGAGCTAGATTTGCCTCAATTGTTTGTCTCTTGCCTTCAGCCTTATTCAAATTAGTTTCTGCTATTTCAAGAGTTTGCTGTGCTTCTTGTGGATCAATGTCACTACCCTTTTCCGCATCATTTACTAAAACAGTTATCTCATTATTATTTATTCTAGCAAACCCCCCCATCAGAGCCATTGTTAACCATTGGTCTTTAAGACGTATTCTCAAAATACCTATATCGACAGCTGAGGCAATAGGCGCATGATTAGGTAATACTCCAATTTGTCCGCTATTAGTAGGTAAAATGATTTCCTTCACTTCTGAATCCCAAACAATTCGATTGGGGGTCAATACACAAAGATTTAAAGTCATTTCTTCAAATTGCTCTCCGTTTCTAAGTTCGTAGCCTTCGCAGTAGCTTCATCGATATTACCTACCAAATAAAAGGCTTGTTCAGGAAGACCGTCTAATTCCTCCAGAAAGAATCAAATTAAACCCTCTAATTGTTTCTACTAGACCAACATATTTTCCAGCCGAACCGGTAAAAACTTCTGCTACGAAAAAAGGTTGTGATAAGAAACGCTCAATTTTTCGTGCTCTTGCTACGGTTAAGCGATCTTCTTCGGATAATTCGTCCAAGCCAAGGATAGCTATAATGTCTTGAAGTTCTTTGTAACGTTGTAAAGTTTGTTTAACTCGTTGCGCAGTCTCATAATGTTCTTCACCAACGATTCGAGGTTGGAGCATAGTTGAGGTTGAATCTAAAGGATCTACTGCTGGATAGATACCTTTGGCGGCTAATCCTCTTGATAGTACAGTAGTAGCATCTAAATGTGCAAATGTCGTAGCAGGAGCAGGGTCAGTTAAATCGTCGGCAGGTACATAAACTGCTTGAATAGAAGTTATGGACCCTTCTTTGGTAGAAGTGATTCTTTCTTGTAAAGAACCCATTTCAGTACTAAGAGTGGGTTGATAACCCACAGCAGAGGGCATTCGACCCAATAAGGCAGATACTTCAGATCCTGCTTGAACGAAGCGGAAGATATTGTCGATAAATAGAAGTACATCTTGCTCATTGACATCTCGAAAATATTCCGCCATAGTTAGGGCAGTTAAACCAACTCTCATACGAGCTCCGGGTGGTTCATTCATTTGACCATATACTAAAGCTACTTTGGATTCTGCAATATTTTGTTCATTAATTACTCCAGATTCTTTCATTTCCATATAAAGATCATTTCCCTCGCGAGTACGCTCACCTACTCCGCCAAATACAGATACACCTCCATGAGCTTTGGCAATGTTATTGATCAATTCCATAATAAGTACTGTTTTACCCACTCCAGCTCCACCGAAAAGTCCTATTTTTCCTCCACGACGATAAGGAGCTAAAAGATCTACTACTTTTATTCCTGTTTCAAAAATAGATAATTTTGTATCTAATTGTATAAAGGTAGGCGCAGATCTATGAATGGGAGATGTTGTACGAGTATCTACAGGACCTAAATTATCAATCGGCTCTCCAAGCACGTTGAAAATTCGTCCTAGAGTTGCTCCGCCTACTGGAACACTTAGGGGAGTTCCTGTGTCAATAACTTGCATTCCTCTCATTAGACCATCTGTAGCACTCATAGCTACAGCCCTAACTCGATTATTTCCTAATAATTGTTGTACTTCACAAGTCACATTAATTTGTTGACCAACAGTATCTCGACCCTTAACTACCAGAGCATTGTAAATATTAGGCATCTTCCCCGGGGGAAAGGCTACATCTAGTACCGGACCAATTATTTGGTCAATATGTCCCAGATTTTTTTTTTCAATCGAAGAAACTTCAGGACCGGAAGTAGGAGGATTTATTCGCATATCAAAAGCCAATTTTTTTTTCCGAAAAAGTTTTTAAATCAAAAAGAAATGTTCGATAAGAAAGCAAGTTGATCGGTTAATTCAAAAAGAAATAAGAAATGGGAGTTAGTACTCCATTTTTTTGGTACTATTCCATCAATCCTCTTTAACTGTTTACTTACTTATTCAAATTCAATTATTGAATTCTTAAGCTTACTGCAGTTATTTTGAAAATTTCAATTGGATAAAATCTTTCGAAAGTCTTTTCTTTTTTTCTATCATTCTAGAAAATATCATCTATATTCTGTATGGAATTCGAACCTGTACCTTAATTTAGAATTCATTTTTTTTATCATTGGCTTTCGTATTTCCTCAGTAGACAATTTTTTAGACTTACCCTCTGTTTCCCTATTTTTTGACCTCTTTTTTTATTTTCCGGGGAGAAAGCTGCCTATTTTTACATCTAGGATTTACATAGACAACATATATCACTGTCAAGATTAAGAATAAATTATTATTATTATTTAGATTAGATCTTTCGATTTCAAAATTAAAAAATAAGATCAAATTGAAAAAAAAAAAAGATTGGGTTGCGCCATACATAGAAAAGAGTATACAATAATGATGTATTTGACAAATCAAATACCATCGTTTAATTTAATAATAACATAACGAACCTTTGGGATTAATTGATAATAGTAGTTGATTTTTGTAAAAGATTTCATTAACTCCTAAGTCATATCGAGTAGACCTTATTGTTTCAAGAATTCATAATTCAAGAGTTGTAGGGAGGGATTTATGTCACCACAAACAGAGACTAAAGCAAGTGTTGGGTTCAAAGCTGGTGTTAAAGATTATAAATTGAATTATTATACTCCTGAGTATGAAACCAAAGATACTGATATCTTGGCAGCATTTCGAGTAACTCCTCAACCTGGAGTTCCACCTGAAGAAGCAGGTGCTGCGGTAGCCGCCGAATCTTCTACTGGTACATGGACAACTGTGTGGACCGATGGGCTTACCAGTCTTGATCGTTACAAAGGACGATGCTATCACATCGAACCTGTTTGCTGGGGAAGAAAATCAATATATTGCTTACGTAGCTTATCCTTTAGACCTTTTTGAAGAAGGTTCTGTTACTAACATGTTTACTTCTATTGTCGGTAATGTATTTGGGTTCAAGGCACTGCGTGCTCTACGTCTGGAGGATTTGCGAATCCCAACCGCTTATATTAAAACTTTCCAAGGTCCGCCTCACGGCATCCAAGTTGAGAGAGATAAATTGAACAAGTATGGTCGTCCCCTATTAGGATGTACTATTAAACCTAAATTGGGGTTATCCGCTAAGAATTATGGTAGAGCTGTTTATGAATGTCTTCGTGGGGGACTTGATTTTACCAAAGATGATGAAAATGTGAATTCCCAACCATTTATGCGTTGGAGAGACCGTTTCTTATTTTGTGCTGAAGCGATTTTTAAATCACAGGCTGAAACAGGTGAAATCAAAGGGCATTACTTGAATGCAACTGCGGGTACATGCGAAGAAATGATGAAAAGAGCTGTATTTGCCAGAGAATTAGGCGTTCCTATCGTAATGCATGATTATTTAACAGGGGGATTCACTGCAAATACTAGCTTGGCTCATTATTGCCGAGATAATGGTCTACTTCTTCATATACATCGTGCAATGCATGCAGTTATCGACAGACAAAAGAATCATGGTATGCACTTTCGTGTATTAGCTAAAGCATTACGTTTGTCTGGTGGAGATCAGTCTGGTGGAGATCATGTTCACTCCGGTACCGTAGTAGGTAAACTTGAAGGGGAAAGAGATATCACTTTAGGTTTTTGTTGACTTACTGCGTGATGATTTTGTTGAAAAAGATCGAAGTCGTGGTATTTATTTCACTCAGGATTGGGTTTCTCTACCAGGTGTTCTGCCTGTTGCTTCGGGAGGTATTCACGTTTGGCATATGCCTGCTCTGACCGAAATCTTTGGAGATGATTCCGTACTTCAATTTGGCGGAGGAACTTTAGGACACCCTTGGGGAAATGCACCAGGTGCTGTAGCTAATCGAGTAGCTCTTGAAGCCTGTGTGAAGGCTCGAAATGAAGGACGTGATCTTGCTCGTGAAGGTAATGAAATTATCCGTGAGGCTAGCAAATGGAGTCCTGAATTAGCTGCTGCTTGCGAAGTATGGAAGGAGATCAAATTTGAATTCGAAGCAATGGATACTATTTGAATTCGAAGCAATGGATACTTTGGAATTAATTGCAATTAAACTCGGCACAATCTTTTCCTAAAAGAAGGATTGAGCCGAATACAAAGATACTTAATTATTAAACAGATTTCTATCTTTCGTATTGGAATAGAAGCATAGTAAGTAGACGATATTTTACGAAAAAAGTGATTACAATTTATAAGGGAAACTGGCTATTGCCTTTTTCGATGTGAATTTCACATAATAGGAAGTTGTTCCATTTCTATATGAAATTTGTATTTTCCTATTGATTTCTATATTTCTATAATTTTATACGTTTTTTTAGTTTAGAATATCATTTTAGAATAAAAAAAGATATATATATATTTAAATAATTTTTCTTATAAGTAATTCTAACATAATACTAATAATCGAATTAATAAGATTGAAAATCTTATTAATTCGATTGTATTTATTCGATTGTATTTTTTTTTCAATACTAATATTGACAACACTGTATCAAATAAATATAATCCGATCGTGAATAAATTGATCACCTTACTTACGTTAATAGGCGTTATTACTTCATCAAATGGTAGGTTCATTGGTTTTCTTTCTGCGAGACAAACAAGAAAAACTTTGTTAATGAATAAGTAAGTGAATTGAAAGGTAAACACGAATATATATACGAAAATATTAGATCTATATATACCAATATATATATAGTCTTATATATATAATAATAATGGATAACTCTAACATAGTATTTCAAGAACATAGTATTTTAAATAGGTGGTATATCTTTTTTTAGTTTTTTAGACAATTCAATTTTGTAATTTTATTTTTTTGATTGCGATTTGGGTATAAATATCCACCTTATTTTTAAATTGTAATGGGGTTGCTAACTCAATGGTAGAGTACTCGGCTTTTAAGAGCGACTCTATTTTTTACGCATTTCTATGAAGCAATGGGTTCGTCGATACTATCGGTAGAGCTTGTAAAACCACGACTGATCCAGAAAGGAATGACTGGAAAAAGTAGCATGTCGTATCAATGAAGAATTCTAAAAATATTTCATTCTTTTAGGATCCAGCTCAAATTTTTGTTTGAATTTTTGGCTCGTAACAAAAAAAATTCCGTTGGGTTTGATTAATAAAGGGATAGAACTTGGTGGTTCTAATTCTAATAGGGAAACAAAAAAGCATCGAGCTTTCATTTATTTTTTATTTGGATCATTACCCCATCTAATTGTACGTTAAAAATAGGTTAGTGCTTGATGTGGGAAAAGCTTTTCTGGTGAAATGGAATTATTTTTGTTATGAGTCCTAACTATATAGCTATTTTCCATTATCTTTTGGTATTTTGGGGTAGCGATAAATGTGTAAAAGAAAGAGTATATTGATAAAGATATTTTTTCCAAAATCAAAAGAGCGATTAGGTAAAAAAAAAATAAAGGATTCTTAATTAGCTCGTTATCCTAGAACAAAAATTAGGCAAAAAATCGATTAGAGAGAGTCCGTTAATGGTTTTACTTCTCTAGGGTATATATTTATACCTATAATTTTCTGTTTTGACCATATCGCACTATGTATCATTTGATAATCCAATGAATCTCTGATTCTTTGTTTGACCAAATAGACTTTTTTTTTTTTAATGGAGCAATATCAAGCATATTTAGAACTCCGTAGATCTCGATACCAGACATCCTATACCCACTTTTTTTTCGGGAATCTATTTATGGACTAGCTTATGCTCATGAGTCCTTTTTTATAGAAAATGTCGATTATAACAATAAATTTAGTTTACTAATTGTAAAACGTTTAAGTACTCGAATGTATCAACAGACTCATTTCATTCTTTTTGTTATGATTCTAAAAAAAATACTTTTGTGGGTTATATTATCATTTTTTTCTCAAATAATATTAGAAGGGTTTTGGTATCGTCGTGGAGATTCTATTTTCTCTACAATTATTTAGCTCTTCCTTAAGGGGATTAGAAATCGTAAAATCTTATAAAAATTTTCAATCAATTCATTCGATCTTTCCCTTTTTCGAAGATCAACTGATATATTTAAATCATAAGTCAGATATACGAATACCCTATCCTATCCATCTGGAAATCTTGGTTCAAATCCTGCGATATTCGATAAAGATGTCTCTTTCTTTCATTTAATAAGGTTGTTTTTTTATTACTATTATAATTGGAATAGTCTTTTTCCTCCAAAAAAATGGATTTTTACTTTTTTTTTCAAAAAGGAATCGAAGAATTTTCTTGTTCCTATATAATTTATATGTATGGGAATATGAATCTATCTTTCTTTTTCTACGTAACAAATCCTCTCAGTTACAGTTAAAACATTTCGCGTTTTTTTTGAGCGGAATTTTTTTCTATGAAAAAATAAAACATCTTGTAGAAGTATCTACTAAGAATTGTTCATATACTTTCTTCTTCTTTAAGGATACTTTCATCCATTATGTTAGATATCAAGGAAAATCAATTCTGGTTTTAAAGAATACTCCTTTTTTCGATAAATAAATGGAAATACTATTTTATATATTTATGGCAATGTCATTTTGATATTTGGGCTGGACTAGAAACGATCTATATAAACGAATTATCTCAGTATTCATTTCACTTTTTAGGCTATTTTTTAAGTATTCCACTAAATCTTTCAGTAGTACGAAGTCAAATGTTGCAAAATTCATTTCTTATTAAAATTGTTATAAAAAAACTTGATACAATAGTTCCCATTATTCCTCTAATGAGATCATTGGCTAAAACAAAATTTTGTAATGTAATGGGTCATCCTATTAGTAAGCCGGTTTGGGCCAATTTATCTGATTTTGATATTATTGACCGGTTTTTGCGCATATGCAGAAATTTTTCTCATTATTACAATGGATCTGCAAAAAAAAAGAGTTTCTATCAAATAAAATATATACTTCGGTTTTCTTGTATAAAAACTTTGGCTCGTAAGCATAAAAGTACTGTGCGCATTTATTTGAAAAAATTAAGTTCAGAAAATTATTGCAAGAATTTTTTACAGAAGAAGATCTTTTTTCTTTGATTTTTCCAAGAACTTCTTTTACTTTGCGTAGGTTTTATAGAGGTCGTATTTGGTATTTGGATATTCTTTTAAGAAACGATTTCGTCAATTATTTATAATTGAAAATAGGTTATGTTATTTTTTAAATCGGTGTAAATTGATAAAACGACTTCCTTCTTTTTATTCAATGAGGATAAAAAAATCATTTTTTTTAGTCTTCTATATCTATATATAGGATTTTGAAATGCTCATGTAGTCAGAGTCAAGATTCGGGGTTAATGAATTAAATATTATATTTCACTTTCTTAGAGTCTTTTGCTAGGCAAGTAATTAAGGTTTAGATGTATACATAGGGAAAGCCGTGTGCAATGAAAACTGCAAACACGGCTTGGGGAGGATTTTTTCTTGTTTTATTCTATTGTTGAATTTTATTCAAGAATAAATTATCTACTTCATCCGACTAGTTCCGGGTTCAAGTCCGGGCAACTCATTTTTGTAGATCGATGTTGTATTATATCTATATTTCTATTCTCTATTTCTATAAATAGAATGATATATAGAAAATAAACTTTTTTTATGAATCAATGAAAATGGGATAAACAAGGTAAATTCGGATAACCGAAATGAATAAGAACATACTAATGAATAAGAACATACTATGGATATTAGTATTGGTTGACACTGGTATATAAGTCATGTTATACTGTTGAATAACAAGTCCTCAAATTCTCGCATTATAGAGAATTTTTGTGCTTGGGAGTCCCTAATGATTAAATGAACCAAGATTTTACCATGACTGCAATTTTAGAGAGACGCGAGAGCGAAAGCCTATGGGGTCGCTTCTGTAATTGGATAACCAGCACCGAAAATCGTCTTTACATTGGATGGTTTGGTGTTTTGATGATTCCTACTTTATTGACTGCAACTTCTGTATTTATTATCGCTTTTATCGCTGCCCCTCCAGTAGATATTGATGGTATTCGTGAGCCTGTTTCTGGATCTCTACTTTATGGAAACAATATCATTTCTGGTGCGATTATTCCTACTTCTGCGGCTATAGGTTTGCATTTTTATCCGATCTGGGAAGCAGCTTCTGTTGATGAGTGGTTATACAACGGCGGTCCTTATGAACTAATTGTTCTACACTTCTTACTTGGTGTAGCTTGCTACATGGGTCGTGAGTGGGAACTTAGTTTTCGTCTGGGTATGCGTCCTTGGATTGCTGTTGCATATTCAGCTCCTGTTGCAGCCGCTACTGCTGTTTTCTTGATCTATCCTATTGGTCAAGGAAGCTTTTCGGATGGTATGCCTCTAGGAATTTCAGGTACTTTCAATTTTATGATTGTATTTCAGGCTGAGCATAATATTCTTATGCATCCATTTCACATGTTAGGTGTAGCTGTGTATTCGGCGGCTCCCTATTCAGTGCTATGCATGGTTCCTTGGTAACTTCTAGTTTGATCAGGGAAACCACAGAAAATGAATCCGCTAATGAAGGTTACAGATTTGGTCAAGAGGAAGAAACTTATAATATTGTAGCTGCTCATGGTTATTTTGGCCGATTAATCTTCCAATATGCAAGTTTCAACAATTCTCGTTCTTTACATTTCTTCCTAGCTGCTTGGCCTGTAGTAGGTATTTGGTTTACCGCTTTAGGTATCAGCACTATGGCTTTCAACTTAAATGGTTTTAATTTCAACCAATCCGTAGTTGATAGTCAAGGTCGTGTAATAAATACCTGGGCTGATATTATTAACCGAGCTAACCTTGGTATGGAAGTAATGCATGAACGTAATGCTCATAATTTCCCTCTAGATCTAGCTGCGATGGAAGCTCCATCTGTTAATGGATAAAATTTTGATCTTAATTTAAAGTAGACGAGTTTTTGTTTAAAAATAAAGGAGCAATATCAACTTTGTTAATATTGCTCCTTTATATTGGATATTGGATTAGTAATCTTTTTTTTAGATTTCTATAGATTTATACATACGTTTTTGATTGATTTAATGATTCCTTATCTTTTTTTTTTTCCTTTGTTAGAAAAAAAAGGATAATGAAAAGGTAGAATTTGAGATATAGATCATTTTTACTATAAGGGCGGATGTAGCCAAGTGGATCAAGGCAGTGGATTGTGAATCACCATGCGCGGGTTCAATTCCCGTCGTTCGCCCATATCTATATATAGATAGATATAGATATTGTTTAGGTTTTCAAGTATAAATCTGAAATAAAGAAAAATGGCTACTTCTAAAACTTATAAGTACGAATTCTTCAAAATAATAATTATTACAAAAGATATATTTTTGAGATAAAATAGATACATTTATCTATTTCACAAAAAAAGATATATCCATATCGTGGTTTCCTCTTATAATACCTCAGGTGCTAATGAAACTATTTTAGTGAAATTTAACTGTCTCAATTCCCGGGCGATTGCGCAAAAGATTCGAGTTCCTTTTGGATTTCCTTCTTGATCAATTATAACTGCAGCATTATCATCATACTGAATTATTATACCGTTGCTACGTTTTAGTTGTTTACAAGTACGTACAATTACAGCTCTGATCACTTCAGATTTTTCTAAGTTCGTATTTGGTACTGCTTGTTTGATTACAGCAACAACAATGTCGCCAATATAAGCATATCGTCGATTACTAGCTCCTAGGATTCGAATACACATCAGTTCACGTGCTCCGCTGTTATCCGCTACATTCAAATGAGTTTGAGGTTGAATCATATCATTTTTTTATTATTTCAATCTAAAAAGGAAGTAAAAATATTTTGTGTTCAAAAAAAAGGAACCTATTATTGCCTTTTTCTTTTCATTCTAAAGACCTATTTTCTTTGGTTCTCTTTTATTATCCTGAAATAATGAATTGAGTTCGTATCGGCATTTTGGATGATGCTATTGAAATAGCCTTTCTTGCTATATTTTCTGGTACTCCACCCATTTCATAAAGTATTTTCCCAGGTTTAACAACAGCTACCCAATATTCGGGAAATCCTTTTCCTGAACCCATACGTGTTTCAGTAGGTCTTACTGTAACCGGTTTGTCTGGAAAAATACGTACCCATATTTGTCCACCTCGGCGAACATTTCTTGACATTGCCCGCCGTCCCGCTTCTATTTGTCTAGATTGTTATCCAAGCTGGCTCAAGTGCCTGAAGAGCATATCTTCCGAAGCAAATATTATTACCTCGATAGGATATTCCCTTCATTCTTCCTCTATGTTGTTTACGAAATCTGGTTCTTTGGGGGTTATAATTGATGGTTGTTTTTCAATTCCATCTTTATTACAGAACCGTACATGAGATTTTCACCTCATACGGCTCCTCGCGAATGAAGTAATTCAAATATCTATATCTATATGGATATAGATTCTATCTAATCGATAAAATAATAGAAATAGTCATATGTTTAGTAAATAACGAAATCTCGGTATTTTTTGAGATTTCATACAATCTTCGAAATTTTTAGATCTTGTTTTCAATATCGATTCTTAGAATTGGCAAAAATATAAAAAAATTCAATAAAAGAAAAATTCTCGCGGGCGAATATTTACTCTTTTATTCTCAAATTCAGATGTAATGAAATTCAGATGTTAATGTAGGGTACAACTCCTAAAAAATGGATTGTTTTAGGTTTCTTCCGCCATCCCACCTAAGAAATCATTAAGATTTGTTTTCTTTAAGATTTTTTTAATAAAATCTTAAGTCTTAAGTATTTGCAGGTTTCGTCGTTCCCATCGCCTCTCGATTAATGGTTAGGTTTTAATTCGACAATGGAGCCTTTCTCATAGCTAAAAATTAATTAAAATTTTTTTAGAATAGAATATTCATTTCTTTTTTCGTGAATCAATATTATCAGTTTTTCTTGATTCAGAGCTCTTAATTTATTGACATTAAAAATAAAAAAAAAATATATATATTATTCTTTTTTATTTTTAAGGATGCTTTAATACACTATCTTTTCTGAGATGACCCATAGACCTTTACATATTCGAATTCTATATCATTGATATATTTTAATCTCTTTCTTTCACCTTTTCTTTTATCTATATATTTTTATTGCTTTACAACTAAATAATCTTTTTTTTCTTTTATCTTTCACAATTTTTCAGTTGCTATATTCTTTTTTTATTAAATTTTTTTCTTTTGACTAATTCTTTAGATCTAGATAATCCGAAGTGATGTGTTGGTTATTAGTTCTTTTTAAATGAATTGATACTATTAACCGTTTCTTTTTTTTTTTAATCATTCTAAAAAACTAACGAGTCACACACTAAGCATGGCAATCCTCTATAAAATGATTAATTTCTTTTTTTAGTCGATTCAATCTTATAAAATAGATAAATTTTTGAGAATCAAAATCGAGTAATTTTTTCTTTTTTGTTTTATATAAAATCAAAATAGGACATTGAATTATTGAATAGAAAGAAGGACATATTTTTTCTTTATTTCGAAAATATCCAAACTTTTATCCCTAAAACTCCATAAATAGTTCGAACTGTATAACAACAATATTCAATTTTAGCTCGAATGGTTTGGAGAGGAACCCTACCTTCTCTGATCCATTCGACACGTGCAATTTCTTTTCCATCAATACGTCCTGCAATCTGTACTTGAACTCCTTTTGTACCTGCTTGTTCAGTTAATTCAATAGCTTTTTCATTGCTTTACGAAATGAAACTCTATTCTTTAATTGTCCAGCTATAAATTCTGCAAGAATATTAGGGTGGTTATAAGCATTTGTAACTTTTACAATAGCAATGTTTAGTTTTCTATTCACACAATTCAGTTTTTTGTGCATATTCGTCTGTAATTCTTCGATTTTTTGAGGCTTACCCTCTATTAATAACTTGGAAATCCATATATATTATGAC
>NW_028196748.1:60000-65000 GCF_037176805.1 Vigna unguiculata
GGTCAGAACTTCATCTGGGTTCGAATCCTACTGATAGGTCTACTAGAGATCAGAAATTGTTGAAAAAAGAACAAAAGAAACATCTTGCTTTTTCCAGGCGATCGGAAAAGAAAGAAATAGTGAATTTATTCAAGATAATTATGTACTTACAAAATACCGTCTCAATTCATCCTATTTCATCCTATCGAGGATGTGATATGGTTCCAAAGGGTGAACTGGACAGTTCCAATAAGATTTCATTCTTGAACAAAAATCCATTTTGGGGTTTATTTCATCTATTCCATGACCGGAACAGGGGGAGATACACGTTACACCACGATTTTGAATCAGAAGATATATTTCAAGAAATGGCAGATCTATTCACTCTATCAATAACCGAGCCGGATCTGGTGTATCATAAGGAATTTGATTTTTCTATGGATTCCTCCGGATTGGATCAAAAACATTTCTTGAATGAGTATTGAACTCCAGGGATGAATCGAAAAAGCACTCTTTATTGGTTCTACCTCCTCTTTTTTATGAAGAGAATGAATCTTTTTATCGAAGGATCATAAAAAAATGGGAAATAATGTGGAAGATCCAAAACCTAAAATAGTTGTATTTGCTAGCAACAACATAATGGAGGCAGTCAATCAATATAGATTGATCCGAAATCTGATTCAAATCCAATATAGCACCCATGGTTACATAAGAAATGTATTGAATCGATTCAATTGCAACTTCGAATATGGAATTCAAAGGTATCAAATAGGAAATGATACTCTGAATCATCGAACTAGAATGAAATACACGATCAACCAACATTTATCAAATTTGAAAAAGAGTCAGAAGAAGTGGTTCGATCCTCTTATTTTGATTTCTCGAACGGAGAGATCTATGAATTGGGATCCTAATGTATATAGATACAAATGGTCCAATGGGAGCAAGAATTTCCAGGAACATTTGGACTATTTCATTTCTGAGCAGAATAGCCGTTTTCAAGTAGTGTTCGATCGATTACATATTAATCAATATTCGATTGATTGGTCTGAGGTTATCGACAAAAAAGATTTGTCTAAGTCACTTTGTTTATTTTTGTCCAAGTTACTTCTTTTTTTGCCCAAGTTTCTTCTCTTTTTGTCTAACTCACTTCCTTCTTTTTTATTTGTGAGTTTTGGGGGTATCCCCATTCATAGGTCCGAGATCCACATCTATGAATTGAAAGGTCCGAATGATCCACTCTGTAATCAGTTATTAGAATCAATAGGTCTTCAAATCTTTCATTTGAAAAAAAGGAAACCCTTATTATTGGATGACCAAGATACTTCCCAAAAATCGAAATTCTTGATCAATGGAGGAACAATATCACCATTTTTGTTCAATAAGATACCAAAGTGGATGATTGACTCATTCCATACTAGAAAGAATCGCAGGAAATCTTTTGATAACACAGATTCCTATTTCTCAATGATATCCCACGATCCAGACAATTGGCTGAATCCCGTGAAACCATTTCATAGAAGTTCATTGATATACTATTTTTATAAAGCAAATCGACTTCGATTCTTGAATAATCAATATCACTTCTGCTTCTATTGTAACAAAAGATTCCCTTTTTATGTGGAAAAGGCCCGTATCAATAATTATGATTTTACGTATGGACAATTCCTCAAAATCTTGTTCATTCGCAACAAAATCTTTTCTTTTTGCGATGGTCAAAAAAAACATGCTTTTTTGAAGAGAGATACTATTTCACCAATCGAGTTACAGGTATCTAACATATTGATACCTAACGATTTTCCGCAAAGTGGCGACGAAGGGTATAACTTCTACAAATCTTTCCATTTTCCAATTCGATACGATCCATTCGTTCGTGGAGCTATTTACTCGATCGCAGACATTTCTGGAACACCTCTAACAGAGGGACAAATAGTCCATTTTGAAAAAACTTATTGTCAACCTCTTTCAGATATGAATATACCTGATTCAGAAGGGAAGAACTTGTATCAGTATCTCAATTTCAATTCAAACATGGGTTGGATTCACACTCCATGTTCTGAGAAATATTTACCATCCGAAAAAAGGAAAAAACGGAGTTCTTGTCTACAAAAATGCCTTGAGAAAGGTCAGATGTATAGAACCTTTCAACAAGATAGTGTTTTTTCAACTCTCTCAAAATGGAATCTATTCCAAACATATATACCATGGTTCCTTACCTCGACGGGGTACAAATATCTAAATTTCATATTTTTAGATACTTTTTCAGACCTATTGCCGATACTAAGTAGCAGCCAAAAATTTGTATCCATTTTTCATGATATTATGCATGGGTCAGATATATTATGGCGAATTCGTCAGATTCCATTGTGTCTTCCACAATGGAATCTGATAAGTGAGATTCCGGGTAATTGTTTCCATAATCTTCTTCTGTCCGAAGAAATGACTCATCGAAATAATGAGTTACTATTGATATCGACACATCTGAGATCGCTAAATGTTCAGGAGTTCTTCTATTCAATCCTTTTCCTTCTCCTTGTTGCTGGATATCTCGTTCGTACACATCTTCTCTTTGTTTCTCGAGTCTATAGTGAGTTACAGACAGAGTTCGAAAAGGTAAAATCTTTGATGATTCCATCATACATGATTGAGTTGCGAAAACTTCTGGATAGGTATCCTACATCTGAACTGAATTCTTTCTGGTTAAAGAATATCTTTCTAGTTGCTCTGGAACAATTAGGAGATTCTCTAGAAGAAATACGGAGTTTTGCTTTTGGTAGCAACATGCTATGGGGTGGTGGTCCCGCTTATGGGGTCAAATCCATACGTTCTAAGAATAAATATTGGAATCTCATCGATCTCATAAGTATTATACCAAATCCCATCAATCGAATCGCTTTTTCGAGAAATACGAGACATCTAAGTCATCCAAGTAAAGCAATCTATTCCTTGATAAGAAAAATAAAAAACGTGAATGGTGATTGGATTGATGATCAAATAGAATCCTGGGTCTCGAACACTGATTCGATTGATGATAAAGAAAAAGAATTCTTGGTTCAGTTTTCTACCTTAACAACAGAAAAAAGGATTGATCAAATTCTATTGAGTCTTACTCATAGTGATCTTTTATCAAAGAATAACTCTGGTTATCAAATAAGTGAACAACCGGGAGCAATTTACTTACGATACTTAGTTGACATTCAAAAAAAGTATCTAATGATTTATGAATTCAATACATCCTGTTTAGTAGAAAGACGTATATTCCTTGCTAATTATCAGACAATTACTTATTCACACACCTTGTGGGGGGCTAATAGTTTGCATTTCCCATCTCATGGAAAACCCTTTTCGCTCCGCTTAGCCCTACCTCCCCCTAGTAGGGGTATTTTAGTGATAGGTTCTATAGGAACTGGACGATCCTATTTGGTCAAATACCTAGCGACAAACTCCTATGTTCCTTTCATTACAGTATTTCTGAACAAGTTCCTGGATAACAAGCCTAAGGGTTTTCTTATTGATAATAGTGACTATATTGATGATAGTGACGATATTGATGATAGTGACGATATTGATGATAGTGACGATAGTGACGATATCGACCGTGACCTTGATATGGAGCTGGAGCTTCTAACTATGATGAATACGCTAACTATGGATATGATGCCAGAAATAGACCGATTTTATATCACCTTTCACTTCGAATTAGCAAAAGCAATGTCTCCTTGCACTTGCATAATATGGATTCCTAACATTCATGATCGGATGTGACTGAGTCGAATTACTTATCCCTCGGTCTTTTAGTGAACTATCCCTCTCCAGGGATTGTGAAAGATGTTCCACTAGAAATATTCTTGTTATTGCTTCGACTCATATTCCCCAAAAAGTAGATCCAGCTCTAATAGCTCCGAATAAATTCAATACATGCATTAAGATACGAAGGCTTCTTATTCCACAACAACGAAAACACTTTTTCACTCTTTCATATACTAGGGGATTTCACTTGGAAAAGAAAATGTCCCATACTAATGGATTCGGGTCCACGACGATGGGTTCAAATGTACGAGATCTTGTAGCACTTAACAATGAGGCCCTATCGATTAGTATTATACAAAAAAAATCCATCATAGACACTAATATAATTAGTTCTGTTCTTCATAGACAAACTTGGGATTTCCGATCTCAGGTAAGATCGGTTCAGGATCATGGATCCTTTTCTATCAGATAGGAAGGGCTGTTTCACAAAATGTACTTCTAAGTAATTGCTCCATAGATCCTATATCTATCTATATGAAGAAGAAATCATGTGACGGGGGGGATTCTTATTTGTACAAATGGTACTTCGAACTTGGAACGAGTATGAAGAAATTAACGATACTTCTTTACCTTTTGAGTTGTTCTGCCGATCGGTCGCTCAAGACCTTTGGTCTCTACCCGGACCTGATGAAAAAAATGGGATCACATCTTATGGACTCGTTGAGAAGAATTATGATCTAGTTCATGGCCTATTAGAAGTAGAAGGCGCTCTGGTGGGATCCTCACGTACAGAAAAAGATTGCAGTCAATTTGATAAGGATCGAGTGACATTGCTTCTTCGGTCCGAACCAAGGAATCCCTTAAATAGGATTCAAAATGGATCTTATTCTATCGTTGATCAGAGATTTCTCTATGAAAATATGAATCGGAGTTTGAAGAAGGGGGAGGAGTCCTCGACCCGCAACAGATAGAGGAGGATTTTTTCAATCACATCGTTTGGGCTCCTAGAATATGGCGCCCTTGGGGCTTTCTATTTGATTGTATTGAAAGGCCCAATAATTTGGGATTTCCCTATTGGGCCAGGTCATTTCGGGACAAGCGGATCATTTATGATGAAGAGGATGAGCTTCAAGAGAATGATTCAGAGTTCTTGCAGGGTGGAACCATGCAGTACCAGACACGAGATAGATCTTCCAAAGAACAGGGCTTTTTCGAATAAGCCAATTCATTTGGGACCCCGTGGATCCACTCTTTTTCCTATTCAAAGATCA
>NW_028196748.1:82500-100000 GCF_037176805.1 Vigna unguiculata
TTTATAATAAGATTTCTAAAAAGAATAATAGTAATTCTCCAAAATTAGAGGAAAATAGAAAAACATTTGATAAAAAATTATTAGTAACTACATTTCTTTTTAATCTAATCAGTCAATTTTCATTAGTGTCAAGCTTAAATTCGCACGTACCTTATTTATTTACAGAACCTGAACAAGTAAAAATGAATTATAATTATGACGCAGAAAAAAAACAAATAATCAAAATATTATTTGATGCAATTACAACTGATTTGAACGAAAAAAGAAAAGTAAATCGAAAGAACACTAAGTCTATTAAAAGAAACGAAATCTGTAAAAAAGTACCTCGGTGGTCATACAAATTGATGGACGAATTAGAACAACTAGGTGGAAAAATTGAAGCAGATAATTCTCAAATTCGTTCTAGAAAAGGCAAACGTGTAGTCATTTTGACTAATAAAGATAAATTTTTTAAAAAATACAAGACTTATCGTGATCGTGGAGATACTGAAAATAATGAACAAAAAAACGAATTGGCTTTAAGACGTTATTCCCAACAATCGGATTTTCGAAGAGACATAATCAAAGGATCTATCCGTGCTCAAAGACGGAAAACAGTTACTTGGAAATTTTTTCAAAAAAGGGTGCATTCGCCGCTTTTTTTGGATAAAATTGAAAAATCAATATTCTTTTCTTTTCATAGTTTAAAATCAATGAAAAGATTTTTTATGTTAAATATTTGGATTCGTAAAAAGACAGAATTTCAAATTTTAGGTTCTATAGAGGAAAAAACAAAAAAAAGTCCGAAAAAAAAAGAGGAGGAAGCAAAAAAGGAAAATGCAGAAAGAAAACGTATAGAAATAGCAGAAGCCTGGGATAGCATTATATTTGCTCAAGTAATAAGAGGTGTTTTATTAATAACCCAATGCTTTATTAGGAAATATATTCTATTACCTTCATTTATAATAATTAAAAATACAATTCGTATACTATTTTTTCAAATTCCAGAATGGTCTGAAGATTATATGGATTGGAAGAGAGAAATATATATTAAATGCACGTATAACGGCGTTCAATTATCCGAAAGAGAGTTTCCGCAAAAATGGCTAACAGATGGGATTCAGATAAAAATATTATTTCCTTTTCGTCTAAAACCTTGGCATAAATCTAAAATACGATGTAATGAAAACAAAAAAAATTCAAAGAAAAAAAAGAACTTTTGTTTTTTAACAGTTTGGGGGATGGAAGTTGAATTGCCTTTTTCTAGTTCCACGAAAAATCCACTTTCCTTTTTCGACCCCATTTTAAAAGAACTAAAAAAAAAAAAGAAAAAATTTGAATTTTTCACTTTTCTAGTTCTAAAAGTTTTAAGTGAAAAATTCAAACTGTTTCTAAATATCGTAATAGAAAAAGCAAAAGGGATCATCCAAAGTATTCTTGAAATTATTAGAAAAAGTATAGTATTCCTCACGAAAAAAAAACAAGAATTTTTAAATTTAAAATATTTTTTTATTAAAAGGAAACCCCCAAAACTCGATGAATTGAGCGAAAACAAAAAATATTCAACAATTTGGAAGAATAATTCAATGATTTCTGAAGCAACCATTTCAATTCAATCGATAAAGTCGACAAATTTTTCATTGAAAAAAAAATCTATAAAGGATCTCAATACTAAGAGAAAAGTAGTTATTAAAAAAATAGAAAAAATGAAAAAAGAAGAAAAGAAAAGAGGACTTGGAATTCGCGAGACAAATATTCATTCGAAGAAAAAAATTTATGATAGTAAAAGGATAGAATTCGAAAAAAAAATTTTGCAGATATTCCAAAGAAGAAATATTAGCTTAACTAAAAAATCACATTCTTTTTTTCAATTTTTGATGAAAAAAATATACATAGATATCTTTCTATATATCATTTGTATTCCGAAAATCCAGCTACAACTTTTTCTTGAATCAACAAAAAAATTTTTAAATAAATGGCTTTACGATAATGAACCAAATACAGAAAGAAGTTATAAAACAAATCAAAGTATAATTCCCTTTCTTTTAAAATTACACAAATATTTTAATAATAAGAATAAGAATGCGAATTCACATAATTATTTTGATGTCTCCTTTTTGTCACAACCATATGTATTTTTAAATTTGTTACAAACCCGAATTATTAACATAAACATATATAAGTTAAGACTTCTTTTTCAATATAATAAAAATTTTTTTTTTCTGAAAAATGAAATAAAGGATTCTTTTTTTGGAGCACAAGGAATAGTTCATTCTAAAAGAAAACAAAATAACCTGCTCAATTCTGAACTAAATCAATGGACAAATTGGTTAAAGAATAATTATTATCAATATAACTTATCTAACAGTAGCTGGTCAAAATTAGTATCACAAAAATGGAGAAATAGAATCACTAAATGTGGTGTAACTCAAAATAAAAATTTAACCAAATGGGATTCATATGGAAAAAGCCCATTAATTCTTTACAAAGAACAACAAGGAATCCCATTAAAAAAAAAAATTAGAAAACAATATAAATACGATCTTTTATCCTATAATTTTATGAATTATGCAAATAAGAAAGACTCATATATTTATCGATATAGATCCCTATTTCAATCAAATAAAAACACAATGATTTCTTCTAATTACAATACATATAAAAAAGACTTATTTGATAGAATAAGTAATATTTTTATCAAGAATTATATAGCAGAAGATACTATTATTATAAATCCGGATAGAAAATATTTGGATTGGACGGGAATCAATAGAAAAATACTAAATCGTTCCATATGCAATCCGGAATTTTGGTTCTTTTCCAAATTTGTGATATTTTATAATACATTTAGGGGTAACTCGCAAATTATACCAATAAAATTACTTTATTTACATTCTCTTTTTTTACATTCTAAAGGAAATAAAAATGTTAGTGAAAAGAATATTACTAGAAAGAAAAAAAAAATAGATGTTTTTAGAACATCGAAAAAAAAACCCAAGAACAATATGGAGGCAGAACTTCAATTCTTAGTAAGAAATTTTTTGAATTTCCATTTAAACTGGAAAAATTTCTTAGGTCAAAAAATATTTAACAATGTAAAAGTATATTGTCTCCTTATTAGATTGACAAATTTAAGAAAAATTACTATAGCCTCTATTCAAAGAGGAGAACTAGGTCTAGATATTATGATGATTCAAAAACAGACGAATTTAACTCTTTCAGGCTTAAGGAAAAAGAAAAATAATAAATTTAGGAAAAAAGAACTATTTGTTATCGAACCAGTTCGCCTGTCTAGAAAAAATAATAAACAATTTTTTAAGTATAAAATGATGGGTTTTTTCATTAATTCATAAGAATAAACGCAAAATTTATAAAAAATACTCAGAAAAAATTCATGTTAATAAGAAATTTTTTGATAAATACATTACAAGAACAAAAGATCAAAAGATAACAGAAAACAAAGAAAACGAGAAATTTAATTTACTTGTTCCTGAAAACATTTTATCTGCTAGACGTCGTAGAGAGTTGAGAATTAGAATTTGTTTAGATCCAAATAATATAAATAGTATGCATAGAAACACAATATTTTATAATGAAAATAAAGTCCAAAATTGTTTTAAAGTTTTGACTAAAAAAAGAAATGAGAAAGAGAAAAAAAAACTAATGAATTTCAAAATTTTTCTTTGGCCAAAATATCGATTAGAAGATTTAGCTTGTATAAATCGTTATTGGTTTAATACCCATAATGGAAGCCGTTTCAGTATAGTAAGGATACATATGTATCCGCGTGTGAAAATTCGTTAATCTAATTTTGTTTTCTATTTAGCATATGTATCTATCTATAGATAGATACATAGGTTAAACAAATACACGTATTTTGGTATGGCATTGATTTTAATTCAATGATGTATACATAAAAAAAAAGCATTAACAAAATTATCTTTTTTTATCTAATGTAATGTATACAATTCTTTTTTATATATCAAACTAGTCTCCTTTATACTATATCTATTTAAATTCTCTATTTCAATTGGATTGATTTCAGTTATCAAAAAAATTAGATTTCGGATTTCTATCAAAAAATTAAAAATGAGTGTCATTCTAATTACTGATCAATAAAAATATCTATAAAAATCGAGGAGAAGGAAAAACTTTTATTTTTTTATGGTAAAAAAGTCATTTATAACCTGTTATTTCACAAGAAAAAAAAGGAAAAAAACCGGGATTGGTTGAATTTCAAATATTCAAATTTACCAATAGAATACGAAGACTTACTTCACATTTTGAATTGCACCGAAAAGACTACTCATCCCAAACAGGTTTACGTAAAATTTTGGGAAAACGGCAAAGATTACTGTCTTATTTGTCAAAGAAAGATGGAATACGGTATAAAAAATTAATCAATCAGTTTAATATTCGGCAGTCACAAATTCGTTAAATTGAAGAGTAATTTTCAATTATTCGATTTATTAGATCTTGAATTTGGATGAACTTTTTTTTTAAGCGATTCATAAAAGAATAAATCGAGCAAAAACCTATGAATATCTCAACGAAAAGAAAGGACTTCATGATAGTCAATATGGGGCCTCACCACCCATCAATGCACGGTGTTCTTAGACTTATTGTTACTCTAGATGGTGAGGATGTTATTGATTGTGAACCGATATTGGGTTATTTACACAGAGGAATGGAAAAAATAGCGGAAAACCGAACAATTATACAATATCTGCCTTATGTAACACGTTGGGACTATTTAGCTACAATGTTCACAGAAGCAATAACTGTAAATGGACCAGAACAGTTGGGAAATATTCAAGTACCTAAAAGAGCCAGCTATATCCGAGTAATAATGTTGGAGTTAAGCCGTATAGCTTCTCACCTACTATGGCTAGGACCTTTTATGGCAGATATTGGTGCACAAACACCTTTTTTCTATATTTTCAGAGAAAGAGAATTAATATATGATCTATTTGAAGCTGCCACAGGTATGAGAATGATGCATAATTTTTTTCGTATCGGAGGGGTAGCGACTGATCTACCTTATGGTTGGATAGATAAATGTTATGATTTCTGCGATTATTTTTTAACAAGTATTGCTGAATATCAAAAACTTATTACGCGAAATCCTATTTTTTTAGAACGGGTTGAGGGCGTCGGTGTTGTTGATGTAAAAGAAGTTATTAATTGGGGTTTATCAGGACCGATGCTTCGGGCTTCCGGAATACAATGGGATCTACGTAAAGTGGATAATTATGAATGTTACGAAGAATTTCATTGGGAAGTTCAATGGCAAAAAGAAGGAGATTCATTAGCTCGTTATTTAGTTCGAATTGGTGAAATGATAGAATCCATAAAAATTATTCAACAGGCTTTGGAAGGACTTCCGGCGGTCCATATGAAAATTTAGAAATCCGCTGCTTTGATAGAGAAAAAGAGCCAGAATGGAATGAGTTTGAGTATCGATTTATTAGTAAAAAATCGTCTCCGAGTTTTGAATTGCCAAAACAAGAACTTTATGTAAGAGTTGAAGCCCCCAAGGGAGAATTAGGGATTTTTCTAATAGGGGATCAAAATGGTTTTCCTTGGAGATGGAAAATTCATCCGCCCGGTTTTATAAATTTGCAAATTCTTCCTCAATTAGTTAAAAGAATGAAATTGGCCGATATTATGACAATACTAGGTAGCATAGATATTATTATGGGAGAAGTTGATCGTTGAAATGATAATTGATTTAACAGAAATACAAGATATACATTTTTTTTTTCAGATTGCAATTTTTGAAAGAGATATATGGAATTCTTTGGGTATTTGTGCCTATTTTTATTTTGATATTAGGAATTACTATAAGTGTACTAGCAATTGTATGGTTAGAAAGAGAAATATCTGCAGGGATACAACAGCGTATTGGACCTGAATACACCGGTCCTTTTGGAGTTCTTCAAGCTCTAGCAGACGGAACAAAATTACTTTTTAAAGAGAATCTTATTCCATCTAGAGGAGATATTCGTTTATTTAGTTTCGGCCCATCTATCTCAGTCATATCCATTATAATAAGCTATTCAGTAATTCCTTTTGGCTATAACTTTGTTTTATCTGATCTGAATATTGGTGTTTTTTTATGGATTGCTATTTCGAGTATTGCCCCCATTGGACTTCTTATGTCAGGATATGGGTCAAATAATAAATATTCCTTTTTGGGTGGTCTACGAGCAGCTGCTCAATCAATTAGTTATGAAATACCATTAACTCTATGTGTGTTATCGATATCTCTATGTGTGCTTCGTTGAGACATAAATTTTTTGATACTATTTCTTATAAGCCTCTCCTTATATTTAAAGTACAAAAAGAATCTATAAAGAATATATATATATTCTTTTCGCATTTGGATTGAATAATTGAATCAGATAGTTATATGAGTGCAATAAAACAGCTTTTTTTGAATATAATTTATAGAATACTCTATTACTTATAGAGAAAGTATGATGATTTCAAATTGCAGTAAAAATATTGAGTCTAATTTTCTATGTATAAGAATAAGGTGAAAAAATCAATGAAATTCTAGAATTAGATTCTATATATTATATTCTAGTGTATAGAAGTGGTTGTTTTTCCCAAGATTTGTTGATTAGTAATCCTGTCTTGAAGCGGACGCAAAAGACCAACCTTTTTCAAATTTTCAATATCATTTGTATGAATTAGCATACATATATTAACAAAATTAAAAAAAGGCATTAATATAATAAAAAAAATTAATGGATGGCTAGAAACACCAAAATACACAAAAGATTAGTAACGTATATTTCTTTTTTAAATTATCCAATTTATGTATAATATAAAAAGAATACTAATGGGGACTTGAAGTTGGTAGAAAAAATAAGGCAGTACTCCCCCCAATTCCGATCTAGAGTATACTTCCATCCATTGATTGAATAAATAACTATCAGGAACGAAATAATCCTTTAATTTTTTGAAGTCCCCTTTTGCTTGCACAAAAAGGAATAAGATAAGAGGTAAAAGTGATCTCCTTTTTCTTTTTTGTCTTATATACTCCATATTTATGGAGATAATCATAATTTAAAAAAAGAACATCTAATTATTTTTCGGAATCGAAAATGATGTGGGAGTTCTTGATAATTTTAAAAGAGTATTTTATGCAAAAATGAAATTAAGTTATTACTCAACAAATTTAATTTTGAATTTTTTAAAGGATGAGATCAATTCAGAAGTACCTTTTGTATTTTTTATTTATCTAAAGAAATTCAATAAATGTGCAAATGTTTTTATTTTTTAAATAAGTGTGTATTCATTTAAAAATTTTTTTTAGAACAGACAGAATTCCATGGGTCTAATTCAGAACCGTCCGAGAAAATAGAATCTTATCTATCTTAGGGATATATCAAGGGAGAAATAATTGGCCGGGTTCTTATATTTTTTTAAGGCTTTAAAGGAGCCGTATGAGATGAAAATCTCATGTACGGTTCTGTAATAGAGATGGTAACAGTAATGTCATCACCGACTAGGATTATCTAACAGTTTAAGTACAGTTGATATAGTTGATGCACAATCCAAATATGGTTTTTGGGGATGGAATTTGTGGCGGCAACCTATGGGTTTCCTCGTTTTTCTAATCTCTTCCCTAGCAGAATGTGAAAGATTACCTTTTGATTTACCAGAAGCGGAAGAAGAACTAATAGCGGGTTATCAAACCGAATATTCCGGTATCAAATTTGGTTTATTTTATGTTGCTTCCTATTTAAACCTATTCGTTTCTTCCTTATTTGTAACAGTTCTTTATTTTGGTGGTTCAAATTTCTCTATTCCGTACATCTTCGTTTCTAATTTTTTTCAAATAAATAAAACATACGGAGTTTTTGTAACGATAGTTTCTTCCTTATTTGTAACAGTTCTTTATTTTGGTGGTTCAAATTTCTCTATTCCGTACATCTTCGTTTCTAATTTTTTTCAAATAAATAAAACATACGGAGTTTTTGTAACGATAATTGGTATCTTTATTACACTAGTTAAAACTTATTTATTCATATTCGTTTCTATCACAACAAGATGGACTTTGCCTAGGCTACGAATAGATCAATTATTAAATCTTGGGTGGAAGTTTCTTTTACCCATTTCTCTTGGTAATCTATTATTAACAACGTCGTCTCAACTGTTTTCACTGTAAAAAAAATGTGGACCTTCTATATTCAAAATTCAGAACTTGTTTTAAACAAGAGAAAGAAAAAAAATATTCAGAGCTATTCACGATATGTTCCTTATGGTAACTGAATTCATAAATTATAGTGAACAAATAATACGAGCTGCTAGATATATTGGTCAAGGTCTCATGATTACCTTATCTCATGCAAATAGGTTACCCGTAACTATTCAATATCCTTATGAAAAAATAATCTCATCAGAACGTTTTCGCGGTCGAATACATTTTGAATTTGATAAATGCATTGCTTGTGAAGTATGTGTTCGTGTCTGTCCTATAGATCTACCCATTGTTGATTGGAAACTAGAAACTGATATTCGAAAAAAACGGTTGCTTAATTACAGTATTGATTTTGGAATCTGTATATTTTGTGGTAACTGTATTGAGTATTGTCCAACAAATTGTTTATCAATGACCGAAGAATATGAACTTTCAACTTATGATCGCCACGAATTGAATTATAATCTAATTGCTTTGGGTCGTTTACCAGTATCAGTAATTGATGATTATACAATTCGAACAATTCAAATAAAATGATTTCAAAATTCTTCACAAAAATAATTGAATTTCTCTATATATAGAATAAAAAAAAAGATATTCTATTTTTTTGAAATGACTCTTTGGCATAAAGAAAAGAATGAAATTCCATTGATTCTATAACAACTGTACCTAATAACAATTCACATATCTTATCTTAGGATTTGGTGAATTTCTATGCACAGATAATTTTCGTATTTAACAAGTTTTTTCCTGGTCATATCAATAAGGTCATGAAATTTCTATTTATCTTTTATTTTACATATAATGGATTTGTCCGAATCGCTACATGATTTTATTTTAATCTTTCTTGGATCAGGTCTCATATTAGGAAGTCTAGGAGTAGTATTCTTTACGAATCCGATTTTTTCTGCTTTTTCATTGGGACTAGTTCTTGTTTGTGTATCTTTATTCTATATTTTATCAAACTCCCATTTCGTAGCTGCCTCACAGCTACTTATTTACGTGGGCGCTATAAATGTTTTAATAATATTTGCTGTGATGTTTATGAATGGTTCGGACTATTACCAAAATTTTCGTGTTTGGACCGTTGGGGATGGAATTACTTTGATGGTTTGTACCAGTATCTTTCTTTCACAAATAACTACTATTCTAGAGACATCATGGCACGGAATTATTTGGACGACAAGACCCAATCAGATTTTAGAGCAAGATTTGATAAGTACTAGTCAACAAATTGGAATTCATTTATCAACAGATTTTTTTCTTCCATTTGAACTAATTTCAATAATTCTTTTAGTTGCTTTAATAGGTGCAATTTTTGTGGCTCGCCAATAAGAAAGTTTTCGAACTAATAAAATAATATAAATTACATTTTGTTAGAATTTATTACATTTCTTTTTTGTTGAATTATATGTTAAGGAAAAAGAATATTTATGTATAAAGTATAAAATCTTTTTGCAAATACTTGATTTTGTTGTAGACTTATTATGTTAGGCAATAAAATCCGTTGAATTCATATTCATATCGAAATGAATAAAAATTGAAAAGGAGTTGGTCAATGATATTCGAGCATACACTTGTTTTGAGTGCTTATTTATTTTCTATAGGTATCTATGGATTGATCACGAGCCGAAATATGGTTAGAGCCCTTATGTGTCTTGAACTTATACTAAATGCAGTTAATATAAATCTCGTAACCTTTTCTGATTTTTTTGATAGGCGGCAACTAAAAGGAAATATTTTTTCAATTTTTGTTATAGCTGTTGCAGCCGCTGAAGCAGCTATCGGACCAGCTATTGTTTCCTCAATATATCGTAATAGAAAATCAACCCGTATCAATCAATCAAATTTGTTGAATAAATAGTATTATTCATAAAAAAAAGTCTAATTTTGAATAGTGTGTACTATATAATCCATTCAAATTAGCAGAAATGATATATCCTTTTTAATCATGTTTGCGTTTGCGAAAACAAAGATAAGAAATCAAAGTATCTTGGTTCTATTCTCTTATTAGTTATTAATCTATAAATATATTTTTAGTAGCAAAATTCTTATAAATCATTGATTCATCTGGTATATAATATAGATATATATATATAGATATATATATATCATATATAGATATATATAATTGGTTTACCAATTTACTAGATTGAAAATGTTGAATTTTTGATGTTCAAGGATTATGTTCCAATGTCACATTCAGTAAAGATTTATGATACATGTATAGGATGTACTCAATGTGTACGAGCCTGCCCAACAGATGTATTAGAAATGATACCTTGGGACGGATGTAAAGCTAAACAAATTGCTTCTGCCCCAAGAACAGAGGACTGTGTTGGTTGTAAGAGGTGTGAATCCGCCTGTCCGACGGATTTCTTAAGTGTTAGAGTTTATTTATGGCATGAAACAACTCGAAGCATGGGTCTAGCTTATTGATACGTTTCAAAAAGAACCGCATACAAGTACTTTTTTTTACTGGCAAAAACCCGGGCTCAAAATAAAAAAATATTTTGAGCCCGGGTTTTTGTAGTCTAAGTATATCTTATTTTTATCACGAATTATTTTCCTTGGTTAACAACAGTTGTAGTTTTGCCAATAGTCGGAGGTTCTTTAATTGTCTTATTTCCCCATAAAGGAAATAAGACAATTAAATGGTATACTTATTGTATATGTTTCATAGATCTCCTTCTAATAACCTATGTATTTTGTTATCATTTCGAATTAGATGATCCACTAATCCAATTGACAGAAAATTATAAATGGATCCATTTTTTTGACTTTTACTGGAGATTCGGAATAGATGGACTCTCTCTAGGACCCCTTTTATTAACGGGATTTATCACTACGTTAGCTACGTTATCAGCTCAACCGGTTACTCGAGAATCTAAATTATTCTATTTTCTAATGTTAGCAATGTATAGTGGTCAACTAGGAACATTTTCTTCTCAAGACATTTTACTTTTTTTCATCATGTGGGAATTAGAATTAATTCCCGTTTATCTACTTTTATCTATGTGGGGTGGAAAAAAACGTTTGTATTCAGCTACAAAGTTTATTTTGTACACTGCGGGAAGTTCTGTTTTTTTATTACTGGGAATTCTGGGTATGGGTTTCTATAGTTCTAATGAACCAACATTAAATTTTGAATCATTAACTAATCAATCATATCCCGTGGCACTGGAAATAATCTTCTATATGGGATTTCTTATTGCTTTTGCTGTCAAATCACCAATTATACCCTTACATACATGGTTACCTGATACCCATGGAGAGGCGCATTACAGCACTTGTATGCTTTTAGCCGGAATATTATTAAAAATGGGAGCATATGGGTTGGTTCGAATTAATATGGAATTATTATCTCGCGCTCATTCTATATTTTGTCCCTGGTTAATGTTATTAGGTTCCATTCAAATAATCTATGCAGCTTCAACATCTCTTGGTCAACGCAATGTAAAAAAAAGAATAGCTTATTCCTCGGTCTCTCATATGGGTTTCTTAATTTTAGGAATTGGTTCTATAAGCGAGACAGGGCTGAATGGGGCTATTTTACAAATAATCTCTCACGGATTTATTGGTGCTGCCCTTTTTTTCTTGGCGGGAACTAGTTATGATAGACTACGTCTTCTTTATCTCGACGAAATGGGTGGAATGGCTATCCCAATGCCAAAAATATTCACGATTTTCACTACCTTATCGATGGCTTCTCTTGCATTACCGGGCATGAGCGGTTTTGTTGCAGAATTTATAGTATTATTGGGAATAATTACCAATCAAAAATATCTTTTCATCACAAAAATACTCATAACTTTTGTAACTGCAATTGGAATGATATTAACTCCTATTTATTTATTATCTATCTTACGTCAAATGTTTTATGGATACAAGCTTTTTAATAAACAAAATTCTTATTTTTTTGATTCGGGGCCACGAGAATTATTTATTTCAATTTCTATCCTTATACCCGTAATAAGTATTGGCATTTATCCAGATTTTATTTTTTCAATTTCGGCTGACAAGGTTGAAGCTATTCTCTCTCATTTTTTATAGATAGTTTTTGGGAATAAATGAAAAAGAAAAAATAGAAATCAATCCGATGCACAATAAAAAAAAATGGATTTCTTTTTGTATTTTCTTAATTACATAAAAATGAAATTGAATTCTAATTGAATATTTTTGTTGTTTGTGAGAACCCCTTGAATCAATATTACATTACTTGATTCAATGGGGTCTTAATCATTTTATTGGGAGTTTTTTTTCTTATTCTATAGAATGTTCCCAATATTTGTGAATTTTTTTAAATTAATTAGGTGTAAATGAACCATAACTATGTAGTCCTATTCCTAAAAGATTTATCCCTAAATAACATATCCAAATTATAAGAAAGCCTATGGAGGCCACTATTGAAGAATTTCTATATTCCAATTTTTTATTTTTTCTAGTATGTAAATAAATTGCGAAAATAGTCCAAGTAATAAAAGCCCAAGTTTCCTTTGGATCCCAATTCCAATATGATCCCCATGCCTCATTAGCCCATACTGCTCCAGATATATTACCTATTGTTAAAAAGATAAAACCTAGACTAATAGTACGGTAACCCCAACGATCCAATTGTTGAATAAATTGATATCTATAATAATTTCTATAAGACGAATAAAACGGAAAAGGAGTTTGTTGTAAAATATTCTTTTTATCATTCATATTCATATATTTGATTTCAGCAAAAGAAAAGGATTCATTAAAAAAAAACAAAGTCTTGCTTTTACCAAGAATTTGTATGAGTTCTTGAAATGTAATGACTAAAATAGCCACTGATATTAATGATCCACATAAAAGAGTTGTATAACCCAATATCATCATACTTACGTGCATCATTAACCAATGGGACTGTAAAGCAGGCACTAATTTTAAGGATTCATGCATTTCGGTTAAAAGACCCGAAGTAGCAAAGCCTTGGGTAAAAAGAATACTTGGTGTTATTATTGTATTGAAATAGTCATTTTTTTGTTTTTTGAAGCAAAGAACCATATAAAAGATAGAAAAAGTCCATGAAAGAAATATTAATGATTCATATAAATTACTAAATGGTAAATGGCCTGAAAAAATCCAACGAGTAACTAACAATCCTGTGATACAAAAAAAGGTTATTATCATGCCTTTTTTGAACAAATTGTATAATCCTATGATTTCATTGCCTAATAATAAGGTTATCAAATGAATTGAAATTAAAATAGATACGACCGAAAAGGATATATGAGTTAATATATGCTCTAAAGTGGAAAATACCATATAGAATGAAAAAATAGAAATACTTGGAATAGAAATAATAATTCTTTATAGGAACTTTTTTTTAGAAGATAAGATGCCGCTACTCGGACTCGAACCGAGATGCTCTAGCACTGCTTCCTAAGAGCAGCGTGTCTACCAATTTCACCATAGCGGCTGACTCGAAACCATAATAACCCAATTTTAGTCAATTGTCGAGATTCAAAGAATCAATTAAAACACAATATTTGTTTACTAAACATTCAATAAAATAATTTTAAAGAATTCTATTAGAATCTATTAAATATAGAATGTAAATATCATAATATAGAATGTAAATATCCTAAATTCATAACTGAATCTTATATTCTATATCAATTTTATATTCATATTTTTGTATTTAAAAAAGAGTCGTTGAATCCAGTTAATTGAAATTATTCTAACGTTTATATTTGTTACAGAAAAAGCTTTTTGAATTCCCCGTAAAAATAGATTGCCCTAATGAAAAAGCTTTTAATGCTGTAAAATATCCCTTCTTTTTCCATAAAGTGTTCCGAATAAGTTTTTTTGATATAGACGTGCGCTTTTTTGGAACTGCCATAGAATTAGTATAGTTTTTTATTGTTATAGAATTTTATGTGAAAGACATTTTGCGGTAAATGAAAATTAAGTTTATCTCTAATTAGACATATATTTTATATATTTGAATTTCCATTTTTGTTTTTATTATATTTATAATAAGAATATAATACTTTTTAGAAAGTTTTCCCCAAATCGCTATTTCTTATTGTAATAAAAACTTAATTAGTTAAGTTAAATTTAATGAACTAAACCAATGTTCAAAAAATATTGTCCAAAGAGTCAGAATAATGAATAATCGATTATTCTATTTTATTAAATTCTATCTTTCTTTGTTATTAACCGAAACCATTCCTTTACTTTACAAAAAAGATAAAAGAAAAACCTAAGAAACCAAATTCATTAGAATCCTAATTTTTTTTCTTTATTGTATGGAATATACACATCAATATTCATGGATCATACCTTTTATTCCATTCCCAGTTCCGATGTTAATAGGAGTGGGACTTCTACTTTTTCCCACTGCAACGAAAAATATTCGCCGTATTTGGGCTTTTCCTAGTATCTTATTGTTAACTATAGTTATGATTTTTTCGCTTGATTTGTCTATTCATCAAATCAAGAATAGTTTGTTTTTTCAATATGTATGGTCTTGGACCATAAATAATGATATTTCTTTAGAGTTTGGGTACTTGATCGATTCACTTACTTCTATTATGTCAATATTAATTACTACGGTTGGCATTCTCGTTCTTATTTATAGTGATAATTATATGTCTCATGATCAAGGATATTTGAGATTTTTTGCTTATCTTACTCTTTTTAATATTTCAATGTTGGGATTAGTTACTAGTTCGAATTTGATACAAATTTATTTTTTTTGGGAATTAATTGGAATGTGTTCTTATTTATTAATAGGCTTTTGGTTCACCCGCCCTATTGCGGCAAATGCTTGTCAAAAAGCATTTGTAACGAATCGTGTAGGGGATTTTGGTTTATTATTGGGAATTTTAGGTCTTTATTGGATAACGGGTAGTTTGGAATTTCGGCATTTGTTTCAAATTATAAATAATTTGATTTCTAAAAATGAAATGAATATTTTTTTTTTTACTCTGTTTGCCCTCTTGCTATTTTGTGGCTCAGTTGCAAAATCTGCCCAATTTCCTCTTCATGTATGGCTACCCGATGCTATGGAGGGACCTACTCCAATTTCTGCCCTTATACATGCTGCTACTATGGTAGCCGCTGGAATTTTTCTTGTGGCTCGTCTTTTTCCTCTTTTCATAGTGCTACCCAAAATAATGAACGCAATAGCTTTTATAGGTATAATAACAGTAATATTAGGAGCTACTTTAGCTATTGCTCAAAAAGATATTAAGAAAAATTTGGCCTATTCTACAATGTCTCAATTGGGTTATATGATGTTAGCTTTGGGTATGGGATCTTATCGAGGTGCTTTATTTCATTTGATTACTCATGCTTATTCAAAAGCATTGTTGTTTTTAGGATCTGGATCCATTATTCATTCAATGGAAGCTCTTGTCGGATATTCTCCAGCTAAAAGTCAAAATATGGTTTTTATGGGCGGTTTAACAAAACATGTACCAATTACAAAAACTTTTTTTTTAGTGGGTACACTCTCTCTTTGCGGTATTCCACCCTTTGCCTGTTTTTGGTCTAAGGATGAGATTCTTAATGATAGTTGGTTGTATTCACCAATTTTTGCAATAATAGCTTGTTCTGCAGCAGGATTAACTGCATTTTATATGTTTCGAATTTATTTACTTGTTTTTGAGGGATATTTAAACGTTCATTTTTTGAATTTTAATGGAAAAAAAAATAGTTCATTCTATTCAATATCTTTATGGGGGAAGAAACAAGTAAAACTTAAAAGAAAAAACGAAAATTTTTTCTTAGTTTTACTAAAAATAAAAAAGAATGAAATAACTTCTTTTTTTATCCGGAAGAGATATCTACATCGCGTTAATCAAAATATTAAAAATATAAAACATCTTGTTTTTGGTATTATGCATTTTGGCACTAAAAAAACTGCTTGTTTATATCCTAATGAATCTAACAATACTATGCGATTTTCTATGCTTATTTTAGCGCTCTTTACTTTATTCGTTGGTGCTGTAGGAATTTCTTTCAGTCAAGACGGAATACATTTGGATATTTTATCAAAATTGTTAATTCCGTTTATAGATCTTTTACATAAAGATTCAGAAAATTTTATGAATTATTATGAATTTTTCACAAACGCAACTTTTTCTTTGAGTTTCACTTTTTGGGGAATATTTCTAGCGTCTTTTTTTTACAAATCGGTTTATTCCTATTTAAAAAATTTGAATTTATTAAATTTATTTGAAAAAAGTTTTCTTAAAAAAAATGTTGCCGATCATTTTCAAAATATCATATATAATTGGTCGTATAATCATGGTTATATAGATCTTTTTTATGAAAAATCTTTAATTGCTAGTATCAGAAGATTAGTGAAATTAAATTCTTTTTTTGATAAAAAAAGAATTGATGGAATTACGAATGGAATAGGTATTACAAGTTTTTTTCTAGGAGAAGCTATCAAATATGTGGGGGGGGGGGCGAATAGCTTCGTATATATTATTGTATATTCTAGATATATTAATCTTTCTAGTAATTTTATTGTTACATCGAAACAAATAAATATTGATGAATCTCATGAATATGGAACTCGGTAAGAAAAGGGGATTTAAAAATTGAAAAAGAAGATTCTGAAAGAATCTTCTTTGAATACTAAAATTACGTATTGAATTTGGATTCTTGTATCCATAATTCAAAAAGTTTTTTTGACTATTGCCGAAGAACTGAAATAAAAGATAGGGTATAGCTATGACAGTTATTGTATGGGGTCTACCCAATGCTAAATGCAAAGGCGCATAATAGATAGACATGAACATTATGAGCTGTCCCGTAATAAACCCAGTTGTTGCTGCTATTTTCTTCTCGGTTCCTTCTTCCACAAGTCTAGCTCGAAGAAGGAAGAGATAAGAGGGCCCTATGGAAAATGTGGTCATAAATCCATAATAGAGTCCGACCACAACTATCGAATTCATTATCTTCATGCATAAGAATACTAGATTCTCCAGTATAAAAGATTGAAAAATCATCTCAAACCTCTCTTTTTCTTTTCTATTGCAATTTTTGGATTATTATATAACGATTTTTCAATTTTCAATTTTGCATAATTTTCCATTTATAGAAATAGATAGACTAGAAATAGAAACGACATCTCTTATCTCAATAACACCAAAGATAGGGATATTAAATGAATGGAATTAGTTTATGGATGTAATATAATGAAATAGAGCCAGTTTGAGGTTCCCTATGAAATGAGGCATGGAAGGGAGCCGCTGTGAAGAAATTTGACGAGTTACGAAGGAAACTTCGAGTTCCTATTGGTCATGGGTTGAGAACGGGAATTGA
>NW_028196748.1:117500-122500 GCF_037176805.1 Vigna unguiculata
CGGAGCGAAAAGGGTTTTCCATGAGATGGGAAATGCAAACTATTAGCCCCCCACAAGGTGTGTGAATAAGTAATTGTCTGATAATTAGCAAGGAATATACGTCTTTCTACTAAACAGGATGTATTGAATTCATAAATCATTAGATACTTTTTTTGAATGTCAACTAAGTATCGTAAGTAAATTGCTCCCGGTTGTTCACTTATTTGATAACCAGAGTTATTCTTTGATAAAAGATCACTATGAGTAAGACTCAATAGAATTTGATCAATCCTTTTTTCTGTTGTTAAGGTAGAAAACTGAACCAAGAATTCTTTTTCTTTATCATCAATCGAATCAGTGTTCGAGACCCAGGATTCTATTTGATCATCAATCCAATCACCATTCACGTTTTTTATTTTTCTTATCAAGGAATAGATTGCTTTACTTGGATGACTTAGATGTCTCGTATTTCTCGAAAAAGCGATTCGATTGATGGGATTTGGTATAATACTTATGAGATCGATGAGATTCCAATATTTATTCTTAGAACGTATGGATTTGACCCCATAAGCGGGACCACCACCCCATAGCATGTTGCTACCAAAAGCAAAACTCCGTATTTCTTCTAGAGAATCTCCTAATTGTTCCAGAGCAACTAGAAAGATATTCTTTAACCAGAAAGAATTCAGTTCAGATGTAGGATACCTATCCAGAAGTTTTCGCAACTCAATCATGTATGATGGAATCATCAAAGATTTTACCTTTTCGAACTCTGTCTGTAACTCACTATAGACTCGAGAAACAAAGAGAAGATGTGTACGAACGAGATATCCAGCAACAAGGAGAAGGAAAAGGATTGAATAGAAGAACTCCTGAACATTTAGCGATCTCAGATGTGTCGATATCAATAGTAACTCATTATTTCGATGAGTCATTTCTTCGGACAGAAGAAGATTATGGAAACAATTACCCGGAATCTCACTTATCAGATTCCATTGTGGAAGACACAATGGAATCTGACGAATTCGCCATAATATATCTGACCCATGCATAATATCATGAAAAATGGATACAAATTTTTGGCTGCTACTTAGTATCGGCAATAGGTCTGAAAAAGTATCTAAAAATATGAAATTTAGATATTTGTACCCCGTCGAGGTAAGGAACCATGGTATATATGTTTGGAATAGATTCCATTTTGAGAGAGTTGAAAAAAACACTATCTTGTTGAAAGGTTCTATACATCTGACCTTTCTCAAGGCATTTTTGTAGACAAGAACTCCGTTTTTTCCTTTTTTCGGATGGTAAATATTTCTCAGAACATGGAGTGTGAATCCAACCCATGTTTGAATTGAAATTGAGATACTGATACAAGTTCTTCCCTTCTGAATCAGGTATATTCATATCTGAAAGAGGTTGACAATAAGTTTTTTCAAAATGGACTATTTGTCCCTCTGTTAGAGGTGTTCCAGAAATGTCTGCGATCGAGTAAATAGCTCCACGAACGAATGGATCGTATCGAATTGGAAAATGGAAAGATTTGTAGAAGTTATACCCTTCGTCGCCACTTTGCGGAAAATCGTTAGGTATCAATATGTTAGATACCTGTAACTCGATTGGTGAAATAGTATCTCTCTTCAAAAAAGCATGTTTTTTTTGACCATCGCAAAAAGAAAAGATTTTGTTGCGAATGAACAAGATTTTGAGGAATTGTCCATACGTAAAATCATAATTATTGATACGGGCCTTTTCCACATAAAAAGGGAATCTTTTGTTACAATAGAAGCAGAAGTGATATTGATTATTCAAGAATCGAAGTCGATTTGCTTTATAAAAATAGTATATCAATGAACTTCTATGAAATGGTTTCACGGGATTCAGCCAATTGTCTGGATCGTGGGATATCATTGAGAAATAGGAATCTGTGTTATCAAAAGATTTCCTGCGATTCTTTCTAGTATGGAATGAGTCAATCATCCACTTTGGTATCTTATTGAACAAAAATGGTGATATTGTTCCTCCATTGATCAAGAATTTCGATTTTTGGGAAGTATCTTGGTCATCCAATAATAAGGGTTTCCTTTTTTTCAAATGAAAGATTTGAAGACCTATTGATTCTAATAACTGATTACAGAGTGGATCATTCGGACCTTTCAATTCATAGATGTGGATCTCGGACCTATGAATGGGGATACCCCCAAAACTCACAAATAAAAAAGAAGGAAGTGAGTTAGACAAAAAGAGAAGAAACTTGGGCAAAAAAAGAAGTAACTTGGACAAAAATAAACAAAGTGACTTAGACAAATCTTTTTTGTCGATAACCTCAGACCAATCAATCGAATATTGATTAATATGTAATCGATCGAACACTACTTGAAAACGGCTATTCTGCTCAGAAATGAAATAGTCCAAATGTTCCTGGAAATTCTTGCTCCCATTGGACCATTTGTATCTATATACATTAGGATCCCAATTCATAGATCTCTCCGTTCGAGAAATCAAAATAAGAGGATCGAACCACTTCTTCTGACTCTTTTTCAAATTTGATAAATGTTGGTTGATCGTGTATTTCATTCTAGTTCGATGATTCAGAGTATCATTTCCTATTTGATACCTTTGAATTCCATATTCGAAGTTGCAATTGAATCGATTCAATACATTTCTTATGTAACCATGGGTGCTATATTGGATTTGAATCAGATTTCGGATCAATCTATATTGATTGACTGCCTCCATTATGTTGTTGCTAGCAAATACAACTATTTTAGGTTTTGGATCTTCCACATTATTTCCGCAAGAGGTCTGGACCCATTTTTTTATGATCCTTCGATAAAAAGATTCATTCTCTTCATAAAAAAGAGGAGGTAGAACCAATAAAGAGTGCTTTTTCGATTCATCCCTGGAGTTCAATAACTCATTCAAGAAATGTTTTTGATCCAATCCGGAGGAATCCATAGAAAAATCAAATTCCTTATGATACACCAGATCCGGCTCGGTTATTGATAGAGTGAATAGATCTGCCATTTCTTGAAATATATCTTCTGATTCAAAATCGTGGTGTAACGTGTATCTCCCCCTGTTCCGGTCATGGAATAGATGAAATAAACCCCAAAATGGATTTTTGTTCAAGAATGAAATCTTATTGGAACTGTCCAGTTCACCCTTTGGAACCATATCACATCCTCGATAGGATGAAATAGGATGAATTGAGACGGTATTTTGTAAGTACATAATTATCTTGAATAAATTCACTATTTCTTTCTTTTCCGATCGCCTGGAAAAAGCAAGATGTTTCTTTTGTTCTTTTTTCAACAATTTCTGATCTCTAGTAGACCTATCAGTAGGATTCGAACCCAGATGAAGTTCTGACCATCTGTCAGAGAAAAAAGAACGAGTGGCTCTTGCAGGATTCCCAAAAAATTCTTCGATTTCTTCCGGAAGCAGATGATTATTCATCTGCTTCTCACGTTCCATGAATAGTCGGCACATTGAGGAATATCCAGAAAGGATTTTAAGGAATCGCTCTGATTCTATCTCTGTTCGTTCCGTTTGAAGAAAGGAAGGATCCCAACAAAGAATCGATCTTTCTTTTAGTTGTTGAATCTCTCTTTGATTGATCAATGTGTGATATTTCGAATCCTCATTCCTAATGGAATCGAAAGAATCCTTGGATTGATCAGAAGATCCTTTCAATTGGCTAGAATCCGTTACTTGAATGAAACTAGATCTCGTGGAATCATATTGAAGATTTGATGATACATTCCGTACCTTGCTAAAAAACCGATCCTTGTTTCCCAACCACACATTGTCTAACCAAATCCAATTCTCTCGTGACATGTTCCTCAAAAAATCCGATTCGTGCGGACTCTTCCCCCAACTAACGAAGAGATCTTGACGGAATTGCCACATATGAAATTGAGCACAATTTTGCAAAGAAATAGCCCGCTTGTTTCTCAAGAAGAGATGCGAAACATGCTCAATATCATTTGATTGAATAATTGACCCAGTCCCTTGTTGTTTGAAGAAACCCTCCACTTCCTTTGGTATTTTTTCACGAAAAGCAAACATGAGATAATAAATCCAGTCTTTCACTAAGATTTCGAATAGCTGTCCCGAATTCAAGTTGATTATGTTTCGCCTCTTTCTCGGGGAAAGACGATCAAAAAATTCCCAATCATGGTCCTTACGGATCGGATCATCCATATAATATACAAAAAGGAACTCCAGATATTTGATATCTTTCTCTTTGAATGAGATCTCAATTCCAGCGATGGTTTCATTAGATATCTTACAACTAGAATCGCTCTTTTTTCCTATCCAGTTCCTCCACCACCGCGAATCCCAGTTAAATTCAGGCATGATATACTTTTTAGTTATTGGGAGAACCCGAGTACTCTCTTTCGGATCCAGGAAAGAACTCTCAGAGATCTTTTTTCCTTTTGGAAGATACAGGAGCGGAACAATCAACCTATTGATATTGGAAGACTCAGATGATTCTTCCAATGTATCATTTTTGGGTCCAATGGAATTCATAGGTATAGGAAGAAGCCTTGTCAAATAGGGATTTTTTCTTTCGACCATTTTTCGATTGTTAATACGATATATAAGGACCGCTACTACAAAGAGTACTACATACTTGATCGTGAAATATCGATTGCTTGTTGAACCCTGTGAATTGCGTGAAAGTAGGATACTCCAAATTCGGGAGTCCAAGAGTTTTATAAAACTCTCTTGATGGAAAAAAATATGAATGAAAAATCCCGCTGAATTGAATTGGGTCCATGAATCTAAGAAATAGCGAGAATTCTTGATTTCTCTCAATATCTCTCTCAATTCGAAAATCCAGGATTTGAATTGATGTCCTTTCATCGAATCCTCCTAATTGCATTGATTTATCCGAAAGATTTCACTTCAATTGGAATTTGGTTATTCACCATGTACGAGGATTCCCGCTAAGCATCCATGGCTGAATGGTTAAAGCGCCCAACTCATAATTGGCGAATTCGTAGGTTCAATTCCTA
>NW_028196748.1:125000-142351 GCF_037176805.1 Vigna unguiculata
AGGCCATAAATTAGGAGAATTTTCACCTACTCTAAACTTCCGAGGACATGCGAAAAATGATAATAGATCTCGTCGTTAACGTTAATTTGAACATCCATTTTTAAATAGTAATGCATAAAGAAATATTACAAAATTGAATTCTTAGTAAAATGAAGTTCAACTCATTTCTTTTAGAATTCATTAAATGAATTCAATAATTCATAATAATAATAAAATTCTTTTTTAATGAAGAATTCAATCAATTCAATATTTTATTGATTTGTCAAAATAGACTCTTATGATAAAGAAGAACCTCTATACAGAAGCCTTGTCTTTTGGTCAAATCAAAAAAAAAGGTTCATGTCTATTTTATTTACAACACACAGTACAAATAGTAATTGATGTGATTTGTACATAAATAAAACATTATGATACTTGAATTTCTATTTGAATTTTCTATTTGCTTTAGTTGAATATCTTCTTTTATTCGATTTTTTGAATTGTTTATTTTACAATAGTCGATGATAGTCACAATAGAAATTTCAACGAACTTAGTCAATGAGCTATAATGAGTTATAAAGATCTATCTATAGATAAAAAATACACAAATAAGAAATATCATTTTATGTAAGGAGTATGTTGATTATATAAAAAGTAAGAGGCAACAATTTTTTTCGTTTACCATGGGGAAGGACACTATCGCCAACATAATAACCTATATACGAAATGCTGACATGAATAAAAAAGGAATGGTTCAATTACCTTTTACTAACATTACAGAAAAAACTGTAAAAATACTTTTACGAGAGGGTTTTGTTGAAAACATCAGAAAACATAGAGAAAACGACAAATATTTTTTAGTTTTAACTCTACGGTATCGAAGAAATAGAAAAGAATCATATAAAAGTTTTTTCAATTTAAAACGAATAAGTACACCTGGTCTACGAATATATTACAATTATCAACAAATCCCTCGAATTTTAGGAGGCATGGGGATTGTCATTCTTTCAACTTCTAGAGGTATAATGACAGATCGAGAGGCTCGATTAGAAAAAATCGGCGGCGAAGTTTTATGTTATATATGGTAATCTTTCTAATATCCGAATTCGATGAGAAACTTGTATCCATTTCATTTATGTAAAAAAAAAAAAGAGAGATAAAACGCAAGTTTCTAATAGAACTTCATCCCTCATAGATAGAAATATATCTATTTTTTTTAGATAGATATATTTATTGATGAATGTAAGAAGGGATTTCACTGGAATTGTAAAAAAAAAGGGAAATTCACGAAGATTTAATTACTAAATGAATAACTTATCCATAAATTATTTGCCCGGGGTTTAAGGTTTATATACAATTAATGCAAATTGGATTTTTATTTCTATTCTAGAATATGTTTCCAATACTTTTTCTGGACATACGATAAGAAAATAAAAAAGAGAAGTCACTCAATTGAATTAGGATGTTTTTTTAATCTCAACTTTATTTTCTATTTTATTGAGAAAGCCACTAATAGACGTTCAAATAGACGTTCAAAATGTAAGGAACCTTTATTTTCTTCCACAATTTTGGATTAACTAATTAAGGAATGTAAAATATGAAAATAAACGCCTCGGTTCGTAAAATTTGTGAAAAATGTCGATTGATTCGAAGACGAGGACGAATTATAGTAATTTGTTTCAATCCAAAACATAAACAAAGACAAGGATAATATTTGAACAAACAGAAGCTTTCTAAAAAAATAGACTAGATAAAAAAAGAGAGAAAATTATAAAATTATCTAGAATATATATTATTCTATGAAAATGAAAAATCCATTTTTTAAATATTATTGATATTTCAACTTTTAACTTTGATTTCAAAAATTGTATTTGATATTAATCAAAAGCAAATAAAAAGAATATAGAAAAAATCGAATATCAAATTCGAAAAGAATTGGAAAAGGATCCGTTTTTGACATGAAATGGATATCTCCATACCCTAGATCTATCTTATTTTTTTTTTTTTAATGAAATATTGTATTGAAATAATCGAATATGGCAAAATCTATACCTAAAAAAGGTTCACGTAAAAATGTACGTATTGGTTCGCGTAATTATACTCGTAAAATACCAAAGGGAATTATTCATGTTCAAGCTAGTTTCAACAATACTATTGTGACTATTACAGATGTACGAGGTCGGGTGATTTCTTGGTCCTCCGCGGGTACTTGTGGATTCAAGGGTACACGAAGGGGAACACCTTTTGCCGCTCAAACTGCAGCAGGAAATGCTATTCGAACAGTATCGGATCAAGGCATGCAACGAGCAGAAATCATGATAAAAGGGCCTGGCCTCGGAAGAGATGCAGCATTAAGAGCTATTCGTAGAAGTGGTATACTATTAAATTTTATACGAGATGTAACTCCTATGCCACATAATGGATGTAGGTCTCCTAAAAAAAGACGTGTATAAAACTAAAAATAAACATTAAAAATAGTTCAAGAGAAAAAAACAAGTCAAGAGTTTTATCAAAATAATTACTATGGTTCAAGAGAAATTAAGAGTCTCTACTCGGACACTACAATGGAAATGTGTTGAATCACGAATAGACAGTAAGCGTCTTTATTATGGACGCTTTATTCTGTCCCCACTTATGAAAGGTCAAGCCGATACAATAGGCATTGCAATCCGAAGAATTTTACTCGGAGAAATAGAGGGAACATGTATCACACGTGTAAAATCAGAGAAAATACCACATGAATATTCTACCATAATAGGTATTGAAGAATCAGTACATGAAATTTTCATGAATTTGAAAAAAATTGTATTGAAAAGTAATATGTATGGAACACAGGACGCATGGATTTCTTTCAAAGGTCCTGGATATATAACCGCTCAAGACATCATTTTACCACCCTCGGTGGAAATCGTTGATAATAGACAACATATAGCCAACGTAACAGAACCTGTTAATTTGTGTATTGAATTAAAAATTGAGAGAAATCGTGGGTATCGTATAAAAACATTAAAAAACTTTCAAGACGGAAGTTATGATATAGATGCTAGATTCATGCCTGTTCGAAATGTAAATTATAGTATTCATTCTTATGTCAATGGGAATGAAAAACAAGAAATACTTTTTCTGGAGATATGGACAAACGGAAGTTTAACTCCTAAGGAAGCCCTTTATGAAGCCTCCCAAAATTTGATTGATTTATTTCTTCCCTTTTTACACGCAGAAGAAGATAACTTTCATTTAGAAAAAAATCAAGACAAAGTGACTTTGCCCCTTTTTACTTTTCATGATATATTGGTTAAAGATAAACTAAGGAAAAATAAAAAAGAAATAGCATTGAAATCTATTTTTATTGACCAATTAGAATTACCTCCCAGGATCTATAATTGTCTCAAAAGATCCAATATTCATACATTATTAGAACTTTTGAATAACAGTCAAGAAGACCTTCTGAAATTTGAACATTTTCGCGTAGAAGATGGAAAATCTATATTGGACATTTTAAAAATACAAAAGTATTTTGCATAAAATTGAAATCTATTGACATAGGATTTTTTCAAATTGATTTTTTTTCTAAACTCAAAATGAAAGGTCAAAATATGTAATTTAAATATTTAGAACAAATCCTAATGGTCAGAATATATCTAAAAAGGAATAGATGTATCTAGGGATTAGTAGGTTCAGAAAGAATTCTCCCTAGATATACAATACAGATGTCATGATATTTTATTTCAAAATGAATTCAAAATGAAACCAATCTTATAATTTTAAAAAAGACCTAACGTTAGGGATTTCTCAATAGGTAATGTTGCTCCAATACCTAACCAAAGGGCAACTACAGTACCAATCAAAAAGATGGTAGTTGCTACTGGGCGGCGAAATGGATTTTGGAATTTATTAACATTCTCCAAAAAGGGTACTGTTAATAATCCCGTAGGTACCGAAACCATTAAAAGAACGCCCAATAACTTATTGGGCACTGTACGAAGTATTTGAAATACGGGAAAAAAATACCATTCAGGTAGTATTTCCAAAGGAGTTGCAAAAGGATCCGCAGGTTCCCCAATCATGGATGGTTCTAGAACCGCTAAGCCTACGTTACAGGCAATAGTACCTAGAATTACTACTGGAAAAATATATAAAAGATCGTTAGGCCATGCGGGTTCTCCATAATAATTATGACCCATTCCCTTAGCCAATTTAGCTCTTAATACAGGATCATTCAAGTCAGGTTTTTTTGTTATTGGGATAGGTGAATTCTTATAGATCCATCCTCCAAAAGAACCGGATATGATAATTTTTCATCATCCGGCTCGAGCACTAATCAAATTTTTCTTCAACTGTATCTATAGAATAAACTAGAAAAAAATGTATGTGTTATCCACACATATATGAAGATTCTAAATAATAAAAGAAACTTGATTCTATTCTCTTTTTCCAAAGTTACCATTTTTTATTGAAAAAAAAATTAAGTTCTTTTTAAGTAAATTTTAGTAAACGCTCAATACCCGAGTAGACTTTTCAAGTTGATAATGCTTTCTGGGTGATCTCAAACTTTGCAATTGTTATCCTATCAAAAAAAAATCTTGATACTTTTTATGTACAAAGAATTTACTTGTTACTAATATAACCTAACTTGCGTTGTTCTTTAGATCTACTTTGTTCACTCCAATAGTATCAGAAATCAAATCAATGCATAGGAAATGAATGCGTTGTCATACTATATAGAATTCAGACTATATCACATCACTTCTTTTACTGGATCTTATGGAGCCTGTTGATGCAGAATAAAATCGAGTCTGATCATAGAAAAGATTCTCTTCAAGTAAAACCAGCCTACCCTCTCTGTAAGAGCCTTGCTTGGTGGTTGGAAAAAAGACACATTTAATTGTAAATTATAATGTGGCAGATAAGATAAAGTCATATATCTGCGCGGCCAAATAAATAGTTCAAGTCACACACTCCCATAATCCATTTTTTTTGGAGAATTCCCTTCAACTATTTTTGTATGTAAAAAAAATTCAATTTTTGTTAAGTTGAAGAAAAATATCTAAATACATGTTTTATTTTGTTTTATAATCCATAATTGTAGCAATGAAAAAAAATCCTCCCCAAAATACAAAATGATAATGAAGTGATTACAAATATCTATGACCCATATTCACTATAAAGGACCAGAAATGCCTTGCTTACGTATCATTGAAAAGTGCATTAACATAAATACAGCAGTAAGAAGAGGTAATACAAAAGTATGCAAACTATAAAAACGAGTTAAGGTAGATTGGCCCACACTGGAACTTCCGCGTAATAATTCTACCAAAGACGATCCTATTACAGGAATAGCTTCGGGTACGCCTGTTACTATTTTTACTGCCCAATAACCAATTTGATCCCAAGGTAAGGAATAACCAGTTACACCAAAAGATGCAGTTAATACAGCCAAAACTACACCCGTAACCCAAGTTAATTCGCGAGGTTTTTTAAAACCACCTGTAAGATACACACGAAATACGTGTAGAATCATCATTAAGACCATCATACTTGCCGACCATCGATGAACTGATCGGATTAACCAACCAAAATTAGCTTCAGTCATTATATATTGAACAGAAGCAAAAGCTTCAGTAACGGTTGGGCGATAATAAAAAGTCATAGCAAATCCTGTTGCTACTTGGACTAAAAAACAAGTAAGTGTAATTCCCCCTAAACAATAAAATATGTTCACATGAGGCGGAACATATTTACTGGTTATATCATCGGCAATCGCCTGAATTTCAAGACGTTCTTCGAACCAATCATAAACTTTATTGAGATAGGTAACCCAAAGGAACCCCCCCAGAGAACCGTATATGCGAATTTCATCTCGTACGGCTCAAACAAAAATACCCAAATATTGATTGTAACAAAAACAGATATCCGTAATAGAAAGTTTGAAACTGCTTTATTTAATCCTATGATTCTAATTTTCTCTTACGATAAAAAAGAAATAAAAATCCGAAAGCTATTCTTTTTTGTTATAATGCCAAAATATCAAGTCGGCGCACCCGTCTTTATCGTGATCTTTTAAGGCCTCTTGAATATTCTTTACTTCTTTTTATTTGTATAATGTGAATTTACTGCTGTCTTCTTTATTCTTGAATTTTTATTATTGATAAGGATTCTCTTGTTAGGACCATATGAATGAATAAAAAAAACCTCAGATTCATACTAGAACCACGATGATTCAAAACAATTTTTAATCGAAGTCCAAAAATTCCCTGAGTAAGAATTGCTGGATCATCACTTCTTCAATGAATAGATAAAATATAATGAAAAAATTCAAGGAAAGGTTTGTCCTTTGCTCAAAATAAAGACAAACTGGAGAAGCTTGAAAGAATCAAAATTTTTCAATATATTTTTAGAACTCTTTGAAAAGGTTTTTAAATCCAGTTGCGAGGTCTAAATATTTAGTATGAATCATAGTATTAAGATTTTTAGAATCTATTTTCTATATTCCGTGCTCCAGATACTAGATTAAATATCTGACGGAATAAAACCATCTATATCAAGATGACAGACCCATTTTATGTTCTGTACTTTCAATAGGACCAATTAAAACAAGTCACACACTCATATTCCGGAAATACAGAAACAAAGAAATTCTACGATCAAACTACCACATCAACATGGAATAGACTAAGAAACAATAAGAAACCTAAAGGCTTCACTTTCTATAAACTAATTACTCGATTCTTGTGAATCTAATTGATAGAAATTCCGTCCAATAAAATGGACGAATTATAAATCTCCAAAATAATAGATAGAAATATCGCAAATAGAGCCATTGCAACACCCATCAAAGGAGTAGTTCCCCACCCCGGGGCTACTTTACCATATTCTGAATTTAAAGGTTTCAATAAATTCCCTACAACAGTTCGTCTTGGACCAGATCTAGAATTATCCTCAACGGTTTGCGTAGCCATAAATACTCTTTTTTATTCATTTAGATCTGTTGACTTTGTATACCATTCCGCTGTAAATATAAGGATCTTATCCTATAGATCTATTGTGATCTGGAAACTTTAGAATTAAAATAATGGAAACAGCAACTCTAATTGCCATCTCTATATCTGGTTTACTTGTAAGTTTTACTGGGTATGCCTTATATACTGCCTTTGGGCAACCCTCCCAACAACTAAGAGATCCATTTGAAGAACATGGGGACTAGTTGAAGTAATGCGCCCTCCCTATTGGGGGCTCATTACTTCAATTAAGATAATAAAAAATTATTTGACCTTTTTCGTCGGAACTTTAGGAGGTTCTCTAAAAAAAATCGCGAAAAAAATAATTCCTAAAGTTGAGACTAAGAGGAATGTATAAACCAAAGCTTCCATAAATTTAATCGTGGTTTACAATTATAGCTTTCATACCTGTTTCTTGGGGTGGGGCTCTTTTCGAAAAGAAAAAAAAGAATAAATGCAATGATTCCAATCAAGATTTATCTAGTTCTTTATATGAAATTCAAAATTATAAAAAAGTAGAAAAGAACAAAAGAATGTTATACTACCTGTCTTCTTGTAGTTGGATCTCCAAGTTTTTGGAATGCTCCAAATTCTACTTGAGCATCTAAATCTGGGTCGATACCAGCAAAAACATCTCTGAACAAAGTTCTAGAACCATGCCAAATGTGCCCGAAAAAGAATAGCAGAGCAAATGAAGCATGCCCAAAAGTAAACCAACCCCTTGGACTGCTACGAAAAACACCATCTGATTTCAAAGTAGCACGATCTAATTCAAAAATTTCCCCCAATTGAGCACGTCTAGCATATTTTTTCACAGTAGCGGGATCACTATAACTTACTCCATTAAGCTCACCACCATAGAACTCAACAGTTACACCTACTTGTTCGACACTATATTTCGATTCTGCTCTTCGAAAAGGAACATCGGCTCTAACAATTCCGTCCCCATCTACTAAAACAACTGGAAATGTTTCAAAAAAAGTAGGCATACGACGTACAAAAAGCTCATGTCCTTCTTTATCTCGAAAAATGGGATGTCCTAACCAACCGACGGCTATTCCATCTCCATTGTCCATTGAACCAGCTCTAAATAACCCCCCTTTTGCTGGATTATTTCCGATGTAATCATAAAAAGCTAATTTTTCAGGAATTTTAGACCAAGCTTCTGATAAATTTTGATTTTCGGCTAGCCCAGCACCAACTCTTCGATATATTTCTTGCTGGAAGTATCCCTGATCCCATTGATACCGAGTAGGACCAAATAATTCAATGGGGGTTGTTGCTGAACCATACCACATAGTTCCAGCAACGACAAAAGCTGCAAAAAAGACAGCAGCAATACTGCTAGAAAGGACAGTTTCAATATTTCCCATACGTAATCCTTTATACAGACGTTGGGGTGGACGCACACTAAGATGGAAAAGACCCGCTAATATGCCCAACGTTCCTGCCGCAATATGATGAGAAGCTATCCCCCCCGGAACAAAAGGATCAAAACCTTCCACACCCCACGCGGGATTTACGGATTGTATCCTTCCAGTTAGTCCATAAGGATCAGACACCCATATTCCGGGACCATACAATCCTGTTACATGAAATGCGCCAAAACCAAAACAAGCCACCCCTGCAAGAAATAAATGAATTCCAAAAATTTTTGGCAAATCCAAAGAAGGTTTTCCAGTACGTTCATCACAAAAGATTTCTAGATCCCAATAAACCCAATGCCAAATAGCCGCTAAAAAGCACAAGCCTGAAAACACTATATGTGCTCCGGCCACACCTTCGTAACTCCAAATACCCGGATTCGTTATAGCCCCTCCTGTGATATTCCAACCGCCCCACGAATTAGTTATTCCTAAACGAGTCATGAAAGGTATAACGAACATACCCTGTCTCCACATTGGATCAAGAACAGGATCAGAGGGATCAAAAACTGCTAATTCATATAGAGCCATCGAACCGGCCCAACCAGCAACTAGAGCTGTGTGCATTATATGAACAGAAAGCAAACGGCCCGGATCATTTAAAACAACAGTATGAACACGATACCAAGGTAAACCCATGAAAAAATACCCCTTCAACAAAAAATAGACACTATGTAACTTTATTGCACTGGAAAAAAATGAATATAGCCTTTCAGTAGATTCTCTTGGAAAATGGAACAATCATATTTGTCGAAATCAAAGAAACAGATTTATTCTATACCGGATAAGTAACAATACGCAATGGTGGGGAGACGAAAGGGGTTGACAACTTTCTCTATGACTATTTAAATAAGTAAATGCAGACATATTCGCTTATCACCCCAATGACCCATTTATAACAACTCGACTTTATTTAGTCTTCTTTTTTATAAAAAAAAGCAATATTAATATAAAATCAAGTAAATCTTTTTTAACACGATAAGCTAATTCTTACGTTTCCACACTAAAGTGAGATATATGACTTTATTATTTGTCCATTTTATGCCCATTGGTGTTCCAAGAGTACCCTTTCGAACCCCCGGGGATAAAGATGCATCTTGGGTTGATATATAGTGCGACTTGTCAGATATAGTAGGTTATATGGGATTTACCCGTTTTCTCCCCCGATCGAGATATCCCCGCTTTCACCCCCAAAAGAGAATGATGAAATCATAAAGATAAAAAAATGGGGAGCGTGAAGTGTAATGAAGTACTATTCTATCGATTTTTTCATTTTTAGATAAAATTTCCAGATTATTACTCGAAATTATGAATAATTTATGGTTGGCTTAATTGGACCAATAAAATCAAGTACCCAGGCTCTGTGTAGAAAAAACCAATTGGTAATATTTCTACGATCACTACTTCTATCATATCTATATATTGTATTTTACAAAAAACATTAATAAATTCAGAAAAGGAAGAAGTTCTAACAAAAATACATAGTTTTGGACTATTTGTTCTATATGTGCAAATCCAAATCGGGCAGATCTTTACTCAGAGTAGAAAAGAAACCTAAAAGAATTGAAAAAGTCCATTCAGAAACAAGAAAATTACATTGTGATTCGGCTTCGATCTCGATGAAAGCAATACATCAATGAGAAGATAGTTCACTAAATTAAGTATATTCTTCTTTTTTTTTAGTTCGAAGAAATCCATTAGAAAAAGAGAAAGATTAAAATCGACACATTGATTCCTTTTTTGCTTATATAATTTTTGATGAACTGTATGCATCAAAAGGTGCATGTACGGCTTTTAAGGAAAAAATGGAATCCTAATCAATCGACTTTATCGAGAAAGATTACTTTTTTTAGGTCAAGATGTTGATAGTGAAATATCGAATCAACTTATTAGTATTATGATATATCTGAGCATAGAGAAAGAGAATAAAGAATTGTCTCTGTTTATAAACTCTCCGGGGGGGTGGGTAATACCTGGAATAGCTATTTATGATACTATGCAATTTGTACAACCAGATGTACAGACAGTATGTCTGGGATTAGCTGCTTCAATGGGATCCTTTCTTTTGGCAGGAGGCACAATTACCAAACGTCTTGCATTTCCTCACGCTTGGCGCCAATGATTCTTTTCTTTGAGAATATATAGAATAGATATCTATCTATATATACTATACCTTCGCCATAAAAACCAAAGTAATAATAGCATGGTATTTTGAATTCCATATGCAATTTTTTTGAATCATTTAATTATATATAGAAAGAGTAGTATGAAAAAGAGGGTATTTTCCATTTTATCTGATCTATAAGAAACCTAGTTTCATTTTAGTAGTGTCGCATACTTTTTTGTTTTTTTTCATACCAGAAAGCTTGTAACAATTTTTATTTGAATCAGAAGAAAACTTAATATATGAAAAAAAAAAGAAACTTTTGGATTGTTGAATACCAAAATGATATAAAAAACAACGGAACCATCGTAGTATTTAAAAATAGATTCAAAAAGAAAGTTGGTTATTCTATTGTTTATTATTTAAGGATCCGGATCCAAAAGACCTAGTAGATTTTGTACTTCTTTTTTCTTTGATAGAAAAAAAGAAATTTGTAAATGTAGAAACAAAATTCATCGAAGAAAATACTCTACTCTATCCATAGAGGAAAAAATGAATTGCATAAGTACAAAAGCCGTATGCATCAATACGCAGAAAATGCTTGTACGGTTATTGAATATACTTTTTGCCCTTTATCTTATTTGTCTTTGTCCCTTTTCTGTTACCTTTATTTTGGGAATAAAGACAATCTTTAGCAATCTACCAATATAGTAAAAAGAATTCTAAAAAGATTTATCAAGATAAGGGAAATACTACTTAAGTGATATAATCAGGGTAATGATCCACCAACCTGCTAGTTCTTTTTATGAGGCACAAGCGGGAGAATTTGTCCTGGAAGCGGAAGAGCTACTGAAAATGCGTGAAACTATCACAAGGGTTTATGTACAAAGAACGGGCAAACCTTTATGGGTTATATCGGAAGACATGGAAAGGGATGTTTTTATGTCAGCAGCAGAAGCCCAAGCTCATGGAATTGTAGATCTTGTAGCAGTTGAATAAAAAATTGGTGGCAAAGGTTATTCTAATTAAATACAAGATTGGAAATTTAATTTTTTACTCTATCTTACTTTACATTTTAAAATAAAATCTCTAAGAGTTAATCTATTAATATAGTATATATAATTAATATAGGCTATAAATAAGGAATATAGAATATAAGTAATTCACGGTTAGGATAGATCTAAACCTGCTCATTATACAAAAATATAGATATATATAGTACGACTTACCATGCCAACTATGAAACAACTTATTAGAAACACAAGACAGCCAATCCGAAACGTCACAAAATCCCCAGCTCTTCGGGGATGCCCTCAACGTCGAGGAACGTGTACCAGGGTGTATGTGCGACTCGTTCAGCTTAAATACTAAGAAAAAACAAATTAAAATTTTTCAGTATTGGTAATCAGTTAAGATAGTGTGAATGCAAAAACTACATTCACACTATCTTAACTTAATATATAATTCTTTTCTATATAATTATATAATTCTTTACATTCTTCTATCTTGTATAAAATTTATGGTTTCGATTGGTGCAAAACCAATAATACACATTTGCAATTTCATATGAGAAGGACTTTCCCATCGGTAACAAAAAAAAGTTACCCGTTAAGCGGAGAAAATACTATTTCAATTAAAAATAAAGTATGTCCTTAATGAATGTATTTTGATGGATTTTGTAAGAATGGAATAAGAGGGTCAGCTACCCAGCAAATTTTCATAATTAAATACCGTTACTATAGAATTAGATTTGGTTGTGAAAAAACCTACTTACTCAATATTGCATGGGTAGAGCCACAGAGTGTGAACTGTACAAGTTAACAATAACATTCATTAAATGAATCAAAAATGAAAATAAAAAGGCTCCGGTGTATAGAGAGGACCTGGTCATTTCTAAAAAAAATCATAGAAACGAAGGAACCCACCAATTCATTATAAAAATATGTGTCCTATTTCATTTACTATTTTTATTTTATTTGATATCTAGTATCTATACAATTTCTGATTTTGAGGTTAAATGTTTAATATAAAAAATCGTGGTTGGGGCGGTTATAGTAGCAAGAGCCGTTGGAATTTTTTTTTATACATCGGAAGAATCCATTTTTGTTATTAATAGACTAGGAAGAAAAAAAGAATAACTGAAAAATGAAAAAGTTATTCCTGAAAATATCATTTATTAAATGACCAGAATTAAACGAGGATATATAGCTCACAAACGGAGGACAAAAATTCGTTTATTCGTATCAAGTTTTCGCGGAGCTCATTCAAGACTTACCCGAACTATTACTCAACAGAAATTGAAAGCTTTAGTTTCGGCTCATCGGGATAGAGATAGGAAAAAAAGAGATTTTCGTGGTTTATGGATTAGTCGAATAAATGCAGTAATTCGCGAGAATCAAAAAGTATCTTATATTTATAATAATTTAATGAATAGTCTATACACCAAGCAATTGCTTCTTAATCGTAAAATAGTTGCACAAATTGCTATATTAAAAGAGAATTGTCTTTTTATGATTGCCGATAATATCATAAAAACTTAAAACCCCTTATTTACTGCAGGAAGGTATAGACTAGAAATTTGTTTATTTTGATAGCTTTATCATACGATAAAGCTATCAAAATAAACAACCATGCTTAAAAAATTATTCTTCGTTACCTATTATCTTTTTTATTCCAACAAAAAAATCAAATGGAATTATCCTAATTTTGAACAAAACATCAATCCATGTTTAATTCGAATCTAAATTCAAATTGGATTTCGAATTTTTAATTTCTATTTTTTTTTCTTAAAGGAGTAATTTTAGCAGTCGACTCGCTTTTTTCAAATTGTTTTTCGTTATTAAGAAAAGGTAACGAAGATAAAATACGAGCTTGTTTTATAGCAACAGTAATTAATCGTTGTTGTTTTAAGGTCAATCTATTTACACGTCTAGATAATTTTTTCCTTGTTCACTAATAAATCGACAAATTAAACCCATGTTTTTATAATCAATTCGGTCCCCCGATTGAATCGGGGGCAAACGTCTACGAAAAGATCGCTTGGATTTAATAAAGAGTCGCTTAGGTTTTTCCATAGTTTATTTATTCCTATTCCAAAAATAACATTGATTTAAATAAATATAATTATAATAAAGGATTTGTATTTTTTTTCTTCTTTAGCATATGTTGTTATATAACGACGGGGACATCATTTTCTCAATTCCAATCGACTAGGCGTATTGTGTCGATTCTTGTTAGTAATCTATCTAGAAATACCGCTTTATTCCTTATTTAGACTCTTTTTATCACAACCAGTACCTTCCAAAAGAACACTTACTCGGATATCTTTACCCTTGGACATGACCCTCCTTTGGGTTTTTAATTCACTTATAACTCTTTTCGGATTCGAATCTAAGAATCTAAGAAAAAGATGAAAACAACTAAGATAAGATAAAAAAGAAGAATTCGAAAAATTATGAAAGATTTCGTTCCAATTTAATTGAATCTAGTACAAAAAGAATACAAGGATCTGTAACTATATTTCGTTTCAAATTGCCAGTATTTTCGTTTTTTTAAAGTATTTTTTATGATATTGTTGCCCCAACCTATGGATTTCTGCTTTCACTTTCTTTTTCATAGGAATTGAATTAATAATTCAATTCCATTGAAGCCTGGACCAGATCCCGATCCCGAGTGTCACTCCGAATTTCAATGAGGCCAATTTAATCTTTCGTCTTTATCTTTCCTAAAAAAAAAAAAAAGAAGAGTAGGTTAATTACACATATTTAATATATAATTGGACCTTTCATCTTCTTCACCCCTTCCCGTGTCAATAACTAAAATTAAAAAAAGGGGAATATCAATGCATCTGGAAAAAAACGATTGATCTCTATCAATAGACCCGCCAAAGCCCCGAACCATAAAGTACTTACTACTGGTGCCACGGAAAGATATGTTTTTAGATCTCGCATTTCAAATCCTCCTTTCTTTTTATTATTTAAGTATTTTTTCTCTGTTGATATATATCAACAGAGAAAAATGTGGAAAACAAGACAAAGATTCTTTACAATAACACTATAAACAAATGGAAAAGGGATGTAGCGCAGCTTGGTAGCGCGTTTGTTTTGGGTACAAAATGTCACGGGTTCAAATCCTGTCATCCCTATCCCTAACAATTACTTATTCTATGATATTCCGTATTCTATAATATTCCATATTCTATGAGATGAGCAATAAACCGGGAACCTGTGAAGACGAATTCCAATTGAACATACATACTGAATATCTATATGCAAAATGGATTTGGATCATATAATTTTATGAAAACAAAACGCTCTTAGTTCAGTTCGGCAGAACGCGGGTCTCCAAAACCCGATGTCGTAGGTTCAAATCCTACAGAGCGTGATTCTAGTATTATTCGCCTGATAATTACACTGAAATAATTGAACATTCAAAAGAAAGTCTGAATTTTATCCTTGTCGATTAGGATTAAACTAAATAAATAGGGAATCACAAAAAAAGAGACATTAATGAATCAAAGATCCAACTGATCACCTCGTCGGTATTGTAAATATGCAGTTACAAATAATCCAGCCAAAGTAATAGGAATTAAACCTAACACGATTCCAAATAGAAAAACTTCAATCATTTTTATTTGTTCGAAAAGTAAAAAGAAAGGTAATATAATATCTAGCCTTAAACATAAATCTGTATTGATCATAAATCTCAACGATCGAGAATTGTAAATTGACATAGTAAGGAATTCTAGAATGTCTTATACCAAAATTTACTATTCCTCTCAAAATTACAAATCAAATAAGTCGTATTTTACTAAGACCAATAAATAGAGACGAGGTTATAATTAAAACCGATAGTAAAAAACCGAAATAACTAGTGATAGTGGGCATATAGAAACTAAATGAAATATGTTCGTTCTTTTTATACATATGTTTATAAAGCACTTCCCTAAATTTCCATTTTTGAGAGAAAAAAGAAGATAAAAAATCCTACTTGAAAGATACAATTCAAAATTGGCAATTCCTCAATAAATTCAATTATTAGAGACGAAAAAAAAAAAAAGAAATAGAGTAACATAATTTAGAAATAAATTCCTCATCTGTTACATCTACCCATCCTGTGATTTCAAATCAACATACTTCTTAATCAACTCAGGAATTAAGTAAACTGATCTAATGAAAATATTTAGTATTATTCTATAGATATCCAATAGAATTCTGTTTATATTGGAAAAAGAAAAGAAAAATTATGAATATTCAAACAAAGAATAATAACTCTGTTATTTCATTTTATTTCACTTTGAATTAATGTAGAAGAAAATAGAAAAAAAGATCTTCAACAACCACAAAAAATATATTTATTGATTTGGCAATAATTGAATTATTAAAATAGAAAATCTACTTTATGAATTATCTACTTTATTAATTATTAGAAACCCTTTTCTCATATTCCGATTTTAATGGATCTTTAGTTTCTAATCCAAAACTAATAATTTGAAATGTTAAGAACCTTCCTTTTATACTATTACTCTAAAAATTTAATATAAAAAAAATTTTTATATACCCAAACTTTGCAAAATTTTCTATCGGATTTTTGACTACATAGAGACAATCAATGAAAAAAGAAGAAAAAAATCTAGTACTAAAATTTTACACTGATTGTGAAATTTCATTGCTCTGTTAGAAGAAGGATAGCTATACTGATTCGGTATACTCAAAAGACACCGTTGGTACAAAATGGACGATCTAACAAGGATTCTATTTCAGTAAATTTCGCCTTACTGATCTCGTCTTTTATGGACTCGATCCCCCCCTTTTGACTGTACAAGAATATGTGGAGTTCAAGATGTCTGGAAGCACAGGAGAACGTTCTTTTGCTGATATTATTACCAGTATCCGATACTGGATTATTCATAGCATTACTATACCCTCCCTATTCATTGCAGGTTGGTTATTTGTCAGTACAGGTCTAGCTTACGATGTATTTGGAAGTCCCCGCCCAAACGAGTATTTTACAGAGAACCGACAAGGAATTCCATTAATAACTGGCCGTTTTGATCCTTTGGAACAACTTGATGAATTTAGTAGATCTTTTTAGGAGGCTCCAATGACTATAGATAGGACCTATCCAATTTTTACAGTACGATGGCTAGCTGTTCACGGACTAGCGGTACCCACTGTTTCTTTTTTGGGATCAATATCAGCAATGCAATTCATCCAACGATAAACTTAATTTGAATTATAGAGCTATGACACAATCAAACCCAAATGAACAAAATGTTGAATTGAATCGTACCAGTCTCTACTGGGGGTTATTACTTATTTTTGTACTTGCTGTTTTATTTTCAAATTATTTCTTCAATTAATTAGAATTAATAGAAGAAATAGGAATAGTCAATAATATATATATTAAGAATTCTTTTATCCCATTCGGAAGGATATCATTTCATAATTATCTATGACTGTTTGTTAATGTCTTTAGCATGACTGACTACGTGATTAAATGTGGAGGAAAGTGGGATAAATGGCCGATACTACTGGAAGAATTCCTCTTTGGATAATAGGTACTGTAACTGGTATTACTGTGATCGGTTTAATTGGTATTTTCTTTTATGGTTCATATTCCGGATTGGGCTCATCTCTGTAGTAATCGTATTCTATTTGGGTTTTTGAAATGAAAGTGTAAGAACTGAACAGGGATCCACTCTTTCTTTGACGAATGCAAGTGGATCCCCCTTGAGTTCTTAAGAATTCTAATTTTTTTTCATATAAATGACTACTTCTTCCGATGTTTCAAAAAATTCCATTTCATTCTTTTTTTTTTATTTGTTCACTACATATTATTTTACAT
>NW_028196749.1:15000-17500 GCF_037176805.1 Vigna unguiculata
TTGTTCGCAGTTCGGTCTAGTTCACTCTTTTCCAGCATCATCCCCCCAAGTTGCCTTGTTCGCAGTTTGGCCTAGTTCACTCTTTTCCAGTGTCATCCCCCCAAGTTGCCTTGTTCGCAGTTTGGCCTAGTTCACTCTTTTCCAGTGTCATCCCCCCAAGTTGTCGTTGCCAACAACCCAAGAGTCCATAGTATTCGGAGTTCTAGCGGGGCCTCCCCTTGCTTCCAACAACCCAAGAGTCCATAGTATTCGGAGTTCTAGCGGGGCCTCCCCTTGCTTCCAACAACCCAAGAGTCCGTAGTATTCGGAGTTCTAGCGGGACCTCCCCTTGCTTCCAACAACCCAAGAGTCCATAGTATTCGGAGTTCTAGCGGGGCCTCCCCTTGCTTCCAACAACCCAAGAGTCCGTAGTATTCGGAGTTCTAGCGGGGCCTCCCGTTGCTTCCAACAACCCAAGAGTCCATAGTATTCGGAGTTCTCGCGTGGCCTCCCATTGATTCAAACAACCCAAAAGTCCATCTTCTTCGCAGTTCAACATCGCCTCCCTCGTTTCCAACAGGCCCAAAGGTCGTCTTCTTCGCAGATCCACGAAGAGCTCATCACGATTTGCCACATTCCATTTCCCACGGGTTGTCAACAACACTTTCTCACACTTCCCGCAATCGAGTACGTGCATGACATGCCAAAGCACATCTTATTTGCCTTCCATCGCACTCAAGACGACGGGTTGTGGAAGAACGATATTGTTCACAACAAGTTCAAGGACAACGTCTCAATCAAGGGACACAACCGAATTATGTTGACTGGGTCGCTAAAGTAAACCCGAGTTCATATAATGCACCGCATCCAAAAGAACTAGCCACAACACGTGCATCACTGAGATGTTTCACTAGATGGAACACGTGCGTGACATTAGGATCCTCCAACACCTCTTCGTGATGGAAAGATAGAATTCGAAGCAACCACAGAAGTACCGTCTAGTGGGTAGGCAACACAGGGACTGATCAACCAATATCACCCAAGGCAACGGGTGAAAATGGAAGAGATGCATGCTTGACCGTTCGATACGCAAGGCATGGAGCCAGCCAGCAAGTGCATCTCGATTACAACTCACACACCCTCACGTTCGCAAGACACCACACCACAAGACGGTCCACCCCCCACCTACCATGGGCAAGCAAGCAAATGGAAACATCAAGTGACGCAGGGTCAAGCATCGCTAGGCATGAAAATAACTTTCCACAATATCCGAGGGACTAGCTGCCGAGCTAACCAACGATCAGTGACGACCGTGTGTTGGTATTAATAAAGCTCAACAACTATGAAGAGGCTAGTTGTGCCATGATAAACATGCTAACGCACGCACCACGTGAGGGGGGAGGCCTCATCAAGCTCCCTTTAAAACCTGCCAGTGTGGAGCTGGCCGGCTCAAGGAGCACTCCCCCCCTATAAGAGGTTAATATGCAAAAGGCAAAATTGTACAAGTAGATACACTTTTTTTGAGCAGACATAAGTCCATATCTCGGGCTATACTTCGAATTTTGATGCGATTTTTTGCAGTAATTCGTAGAATAATGGTATCTCCTTGCTCACCAAATTTCATAATTTTTCTCGAAGGGGAACTATTTTTTTTATTTTTTTTACTTACCGGGTATGTGTAAAATCGGGAAAAATAGAAAAGCACATGTAGACTTCGAATTTCGACCTCATTTTTTCCAGTCCACCACTAAACAATATCAGGAACCTCCCCACAAAATTTCATTCAGTTTGGCCAAGGTCTTAAATTTGACAAATTTTGGCACCAACCTATCTAGTCGCGGTGCACCGACCAACTTGGCCAAGTGCAAAATGCATCCAATTCAAAACTTTTGTGCACCAACACTTTTACAGTACTCATTTGGGGGCATTTGGAGGCCTTTCCAACCCTCACATCTCAAAAACCACGAATTTCATTTTTTCACAAATCTCCCCACCAAGCCATCTAGCTATGCCGTGGTGCACCGCCAACCTTGGCCATGTGCAAAACCCTCCGAACTCAAAACTTTCGTGCACCAAGAATTTCATGGTATTCATTTGGGGGCATTTGGAGGCCATTCCAACCCTCACATCTCAAAAACCACGAATTTCATTTTTTCACAAAACTCCCCACCAAGCCATTTAGCTATGCCGCGGTGCACCGCCAACCTTGGCCATGTGCAAAACCCTCCGAACTCAAAACTTTCGTGCACCAAGAATTTCATGGTATTCATTTGGGGACATTTGGAGGCCATTCCAACCCTCACATCTCAAAAACCACGAATTTCATTTTTTCACAAAACTCCACACAAGCCATCTAGCTATGCCGCGGTGCACCGACCAACTTGGCCATGTGCAAAACCCTCCGAACTCAAAACTTTCGTGCACCAAGAATTTCATGGTATTCATTTGGGGACATTTGGAGGCCATTCCAACCCTCACATCTCAAAAACCACGAATTTCATTTTTTCACAAAACTCCACAC
>NW_028196749.1:47500-50000 GCF_037176805.1 Vigna unguiculata
TCCAGCGTCATCCCCCCAAGTTGCCTTGTTCGCAGTTCGGTCTAGTTCACTCTTTTCCAGCATCATCCCCCCAAGTTGCCTTGTTCGCAGTTTGGCCTAGTTCACTCTTTTCCAGTGTCATCCCCCCAAGTTGCCTTGTTCGCAGTTTGGCCTAGTTCACTCTTTTCCAGTGTCATCCCCCCAAGTTGTCGTTGCCAACAACCCAAGAGTCCATAGTATTCGGAGTTCTAGCGGGGCCTCCCCTTGCTTCCAACAACCCAAGAGTCCATAGTATTCGGAGTTCTAGCGGGGCCTCCCCTTGCTTCCAACAACCCAAGAGTCCGTAGTATTCGGAGTTCTAGCGGGACCTCCCCTTGCTTCCAACAACCCAAGAGTCCATAGTATTCGGAGTTCTAGCGGGGCCTCCCCTTGCTTCCAACAACCCAAGAGTCCGTAGTATTCGGAGTTCTAGCGGGGCCTCCCGTTGCTTCCAACAACCCAAGAGTCCATAGTATTCGGAGTTCTCGCGTGGCCTCCCATTGATTCAAACAACCCAAAAGTCCATCTTCTTCGCAGTTCAACATCGCCTCCCTCGTTTCCAACAGGCCCAAAGGTCGTCTTCTTCGCAGATCCACGAAGAGCTCATCACGATTTGCCACATTCCATTTCCCACGGGTTGTCAACAACACTTTCTCACACTTCCCGCAATCGAGTACGTGCATGACATGCCAAAGCACATCTTATTTGCCTTCCATCGCACTCAAGACGACGGGTTGTGGAAGAACGATATTGTTCACAACAAGTTCAAGGACAACGTCTCAATCAAGGGACACAACCGAATTATGTTGACTGGGTCGCTAAAGTAAACCCGAGTTCATATAATGCACCGCATCCAAAAGAACTAGCCACAACACGTGCATCACTGAGATGTTTCACTAGATGGAACACGTGCGTGACATTAGGATCCTCCAACACCTCTTCGTGATGGAAAGATAGAATTCGAAGCAACCACAGAAGTACCGTCTAGTGGGTAGGCAACACAGGGACTGATCAACCAATATCACCCAAGGCAACGGGTGAAAATGGAAGAGATGCATGCTTGACCGTTCGATACGCAAGGCATGGAGCCAGCCAGCAAGTGCATCTCGATTACAACTCACACACCCTCACGTTCGCAAGACACCACACCACAAGACGGTCCACCCCCCACCTACCATGGGCAAGCAAGCAAATGGAAACATCAAGTGACGCAGGGTCAAGCATCGCTAGGCATGAAAATAACTTTCCACAATATCCGAGGGACTAGCTGCCGAGCTAACCAACGATCAGTGACGACCGTGTGTTGGTATTAATAAAGCTCAACAACTATGAAGAGGCTAGTTGTGCCATGATAAACATGCTAACGCACGCACCACGTGAGGGGGGAGGCCTCATCAAGCTCCCTTTAAAACCTGCCAGTGTGGAGCTGGCCGGCTCAAGGAGCACTCCCCCCCTATAAGAGGTTAATATGCAAAAGGCAAAATTGTACAAGTAGATACACTTTTTTTGAGCAGACATAAGTCCATATCTCGGGCTATACTTCGAATTTTGATGCGATTTTTTGCAGTAATTCGTAGAATAATGGTATCTCCTTGCTCACCAAATTTCATAATTTTTCTCGAAGGGGAACTATTTTTTTTATTTTTTTTACTTACCGGGTATGTGTAAAATCGGGAAAAATAGAAAAGCACATGTAGACTTCGAATTTCGACCTCATTTTTTCCAGTCCACCACTAAACAATATCAGGAACCTCCCCACAAAATTTCATTCAGTTTGGCCAAGGTCTTAAATTTGACAAATTTTGGCACCAACCTATCTAGTCGCGGTGCACCGACCAACTTGGCCAAGTGCAAAATGCATCCAATTCAAAACTTTTGTGCACCAACACTTTTACAGTACTCATTTGGGGGCATTTGGAGGCCTTTCCAACCCTCACATCTCAAAAACCACGAATTTCATTTTTTCACAAATCTCCCCACCAAGCCATCTAGCTATGCCGTGGTGCACCGCCAACCTTGGCCATGTGCAAAACCCTCCGAACTCAAAACTTTCGTGCACCAAGAATTTCATGGTATTCATTTGGGGGCATTTGGAGGCCATTCCAACCCTCACATCTCAAAAACCACGAATTTCATTTTTTCACAAAACTCCCCACCAAGCCATTTAGCTATGCCGCGGTGCACCGCCAACCTTGGCCATGTGCAAAACCCTCCGAACTCAAAACTTTCGTGCACCAAGAATTTCATGGTATTCATTTGGGGACATTTGGAGGCCATTCCAACCCTCACATCTCAAAAACCACGAATTTCATTTTTTCACAAAACTCCACACAAGCCATCTAGCTATGCCGCGGTGCACCGACCAACTTGGCCATGTGCAAAACCCTCCGAACTCAAAACTTTCGTGCACCAAGAATTTCATGGTATTCATTTGGGGACATTTGGAGGCCATTCCAACCCTCACATCTCAAAAACCACGAAT
>NW_028196750.1:0-15000 GCF_037176805.1 Vigna unguiculata
GCTAAGCTTACAACTCCTGAAAGATTCGGACGAAGGCATTCCAAAAAAAAAAAAGAAGAAAGCTATTTATACGCTAGAGCCTTACAGAGACTTCCTAAAAAGAAGTGACCTTATCTAAATCTAAGGTAAAAACTCAAAGGCCCACATGCTTTCCTTTTTTGGCTTGCCTAAGTCCCTTTTTCTACATATGGATTGAAAAAAGTTTTTCGGCCTGTCATGGACAGAAACTAAACCAGGCTCGCGTAGATACATTACCTGAACCATGCTTTTCCCAAGCGGGGGTCTAAGACCCTTTTCGGAAGCAAAACCCAGAGCAAAGGGGGGCACGGACAGCAGTTAGAACATACAGATAAGAGCACATAGCATCACTTACATCAGAAGTGGGATCACTCACTTCAAACCTTACTTCACAAGATCTTATCGCATTGAAAATCCGTATGGTGCAGTTATGAACGGAAGCACTGGGGTTAAGCCGAAAGTAGAAGTCGAAAGAGTAGTAGGAGTAGGCGAGAAGCCGGCGCGTCTTCATTTTGGGAATTCCTAACGGAATGAATATAACCAAGGGGAATGGAAATCATCGAAGATATAGTGTGTGTGCCGTGAGTAATCAATCTTCGCAAAGACAGAATCATGGATGTGGTCGTACTAATACTAATACTAATAAAGGATACTCTTTTGATACTTCTTTAATAGATCAGGAATTTATTTTCTTCAAAAATGGATTTGACTTTGCTTTTTAGGATGCTAAGGTTGGGGTGCTTATCCTCGTTTTAGTGATGTGCAGGCCCACTCGATGAAACGAAAAAGCTTGACAAGCTGGATGGATATTGGGTCACGGACATAGGAATACGGAATTAAAAAACCTGAGGCATTTAGGAAAACAACAAGCCTTGGTGCGACCTGACTCGGAACTGGAATTGGCAAAGAAGGAAGCCCCAGGTGCTTGAAAGACCAATACGCTCTAATGAGTCCCACTTACCAATATTTAAGGTGCACCGCAGGACTCATTCTGATCCACCCGCGGACACCCCTATCTTAAGCAAATGCCGACTTACCCTTGGCCTTCCCAGATAAGAAAAAAAAGAGAAAGAATTGCCTCTCGCTCACACCCTTTCTAGGGGCGAATCATCGGATCGGATTGACCACCCTTTCTTTTCGCTTTTGATGCAGCTACAGCCTTTTCAACTGCTATTTGCTCGGTAACCATTATCTAGTCATGAAACGGGAACCGTAAATGAATACGAATAGGCCCTTCGAACTTGATTCACAAGACAGGCTCCGGTCTTAGGCATGTCTATCAGGTCCATTCTATCTCCTCCTCGAAGGAAGAGGCTCAAAGGCGAAAGGGATCGCCCTTGACCCCACTACTGCTCAGCTTACTTGCTTTCCCTAAGCACACACACTAAGTAGATAGTAGGCACAGGTACGCTAGGAGCTCATCGAACTTAACTTGTAGAGTGAGACCAGTGCTCGATATGGTTCATTTCAGTTCTCGTTCTCTCGATATGCTTCAACACATACCTGTCATCTATCTTTTTCAAGCGGTATCTCAGTCTGCTTTCCCTGATATTGGTAGTACGTACTATCTTTCCTTGCGTGGAAGTAGTTCAAAGCTATCTTGAGATATATCTAAAAGCTATATATAAGGAGAAGTCCCGGTAGAGCTATTTCATGCCCTCTTATATGCTCGCTAACGTTTGTTAGCTCGTTTCCAAGTACAGAAGGCGGGTCTGGGAGACTTTTAAGTGAGAGAAGACCGCTGATAAAACAGTAGTGCTGCTCACTGATCGGTAGGGAGGAAGGAAGCATAGCAGGGGAAGGGGATAGCAAGAGAGAGAGACATGCGAGTTCGACTCTCGTTCTATCCATGTTCAGCAGTCCTTGTCCATGTTGGAACTGGGCAGTACCGCTCAACTACGAGATGCTTGAAAGTAGTTGCTTTTACTGTCTTTATTGAGATGTTCCGTGTACCGCACCGAGCCTTAATAGGTTGAGATTCTGTAAGTAACTACTCCGTGCAGGAATCTCTTTATGGAGGGAATTTGGATTTGTTATGAGATGGACTTCTTTTTCAATGATTCTTCTGATTTACTTCCTCTGGCAGTTGTAGTCATTTATGCTCTGTGGTGGCGGCGCCCTTTACCATTATTAAATTTGCCTCGACCCGACCCCGATCTGACTTTAGCATTTGATGCTCTGAGATATGAAATATCTTCTTTACTATAAACCCTGTTCAAGGAACGCTTTGGTGAGTATTACGAATTGCCAAACGGCTTCACTTTCTCAGCCGTTGGTGAGCATCTATATTTTACGATCTTGATGTGACGGCTGGGTCTTGACCTAGCTACCGAACTGACTTAATGAAATGGTAGACGTGGCCAAAGGAAGGGGTCGAAGGACAACGAGAACTCACAGCTTTCTCTCTATCCTGCCTGAGGCCAAACTCACACTTTATGGAGCTATAGCATACATTGAGCCTGCAGGGAGAGCCCTCTGGAATTGCAAAAGCCTTTGCCTCTATAACAGCCTCAATTCAAAGAAAAGTGTAAGTTACATTGATTCGGTCTTCGGGCTCACCTGATCTTCTTGGGAGCGTACCCTACAAGGGAAGAGAGTAGCCTGGGACAAGATATCTGATTTACGCAAGGCCAAGCCGACCTTCCGCTTCCGGAATGGATTTCTTTGAGACAATAAAAGAAAGATAGATAAGGGATTTTTCTTTCCCAGCCGTTGCCCTTGTCAGAGAGATTCCTTTTTTTCTTTAAATAAGAGAATTCTGACCTCAACCTCACTCAAGGGATAGAAAGGGGCGATGAGCTCAGTGGAGTAGAAGCCGTCCTTCTGAAATAGAAAGCCCTAGCTATGAGTTACTCCAATCTAGCCGTGAAGCGCGAGGGCCAATATTCAAATGAAAGCAAGGGGCTGATTGTCCTCATGGGGAAGGGATGAATACGAGCTGTCGGAAGAGCTGCTCTCTAAGAAGCAACCAATCCAAGAATTTCTTGATTTGGTAGAGTACCAGTCACAACACTAGAACCAAGTTAGGTGAGCTTGAATGCATAGGTAAGAGCGGGGAAAGCTGCTCTTAGAGCGTACTCCTTCCGATCTAGGCGTATGGTTGAATCTATCCTTCAAGTAGTGCTTGATTGAGGGATGAACCCGAATCCGTACTTTCCGGTACTTTTCCTCTTTCAAGTGGGTTGAACTCTTTCTTTTTCTTTTATTGGCACGGATGGACACCTCGAAGAGAATCCTTCTTCTTCTGCCTGGCTGGCTTTGTACTGACTGATAAGAGTCTCCAATATGCAAGCCTTACACGTGACTTAGTAAGCCAAAACAGGGCAACCCACTGCTCGCGACGTGCGGTGCGAGTTGCTTTGTAAAAGGTATTTATGTATCAATCAGTAGCCAGAGAAAAAAAAAAGTACAATTGCAACTTCAGACATTGAAGAAGATTTTTTAATGAGCAAATTTGGCGCAAGCCAATGCCGCTAATAAACACCCTTTTTGAAATTGAAATGAAACAACTTTGAAGCGCCCTAACATGTACCTACGGAGCAGAAGATAGATCGGTCCTCGTAGAACGTTCAAGACTTTAAGTCTGTTGTTCCATATCAATTACTAAACCTCGTGGTATCCACGTACAAAACATACCATTACCAATAAAAGAATTAGCACATTGGTGTCGGTCTACTAAGCCAGTCAATCAAGTATGTAGTGTAGAGTCCATGGTGTAGGACAGGTTTTAGTACGAGGAGTTCAATGAAAGGATTTCTCTATAGTAAGAGTGATCCATGGCCTTTCGCCTAGAGTCATAGAAGAATTCCTTCATGCTTCCCATAGGGGTAGGAAAGAGTCAAGTGGCCGGTTAAGCAGCTAGTCCTACCTAATCTAGGCACATACGCCGGTGAGAGCAGTGCCTTTTCAAATCAAAGCTTAGCTTCTGAGATTCTCTGACTAATAGAAAACAATCTTTTGGGAAAGTATTCTGCGCTCTACTCTATTAGGCTGTGGGGCCCAGATCTTCTTGAATAAACTACTGTTTGCCCCTTGGAATGAAGCCTCTTAGGCTGTCTACCTTTGATTCAAGAGTCTCACCTTGGCGATCTACTGAGAAGGTCGTATCCATGGTCTCGACTCGCTCATACCCAGCCCACCTCTCTGAGGGGGACTTCCTTGCTATGCCACCATCCTATTAGCTTAGCTGGTAGTTAATCTATTTACTAGTCTGATGCACACTTGGAAGGCTCTCCTTTATCTTACCAGTCGTGCAGCACTATACACGCGTTTAGGTCATCATTCTTATCTAAGGCGGATAATTGGGCTTATAATGCCTTTGTTTTATGGACCTCGGGACCTTTCATTTCCAACTTCGGCCTATCATCTTATGTTTTTAGTTTCAAAAAAAGAAAAGGTTCGCGCCCTAGAGTGCATCCACGTCTTAGCCTTCACGGATGAGGCCTGCTATGACAAGGGATAGATAGGCACTACCTCTAACAAGGTAGTCCTATGGCGATAGAATGCCTTCTGGATACGACTAAAGAATAAACCATTATCTATATTCCTAGTCCCTTTGTCTGAGCACAGGTGACTCTCTTAGTGTTAGTACTTGTTCAGTTAAGATGTACATAGTCTTTAGGGTACGGTCATTACGCAGCAATATATCTTCCCCACTGGGCGTGGTATACAAGATAGCATCTAGCAAAGGACTTATCAAACCTGTTCCGAATCCAGAATCGAAAGCCATAGGAACAAAGCTTGAGGAATACTGTGACTTCCATCAAGCCAAAGCAAAGTGAACGAATTGTTCATAATGGTGTCTGTGTGAAAAGGAGATTCCTTAGAAAGATTTGACTCCTCAACAGCTGTTCTCCCCTTACACCAACTGTATGTAGTTGAATCGAGATTGGCGTTGCCTGGGTCAACTCTCTCCTATCTCATGTTGCTATTTTAGCTTTCATTTCCGTTATGTTACATATTGATCTTCTTTGACCCGCGAAAGCGAACGAGGAAGCTTACCATTCCGCCGTCGGTCAGTTATTCAAAGAAGAGTATCAACGGTATAACTACGAAATATTGATAGCAAAGCTCGGACTTTCATCCCAAACTCTTTCTTCTTTCGAATCTGAACCATGAAAGTCAGTCAATGTTGGCTTCCTCGATTACACAGTTGACCACACGCATTCAACGGTAGGGAGTAAGACCTTCTCTTTACAATTTGGAAGGTAAATTCCAGGGATACTCATCGAGTGGACCATACCAAGGCTTTCCAAGAAAGCTCCTTCTTTGCTTTTCTGATTGATCTCATTGTGGACGTGTAGAGATAGGCACCTTATCTATGCAATATAGATCTCTCTAGACAGATTCGTGAAAGATCCATTTATTTACGCCATGGAAGTTTCATTGCTGAATGACTTGTCTGCTACCAACTCCTTCCTCTATGGGTAGGGCATCTCTACATGTGAGACCTTGTATACAAATTGATCACATACCGCCGAGTAATTAAAGAAAAACTCCTCCTTGCTTTCATGCATAGCAGACTAACAAGCTGAAAAGTGATCTCGCTGTACCCGATCCCCAAGCACTGACATTGAGAGAAGAGTGGAACGGGACTAGCCTTATAGGGGACTTCCCCGGATACTTATCAACTCATATCGGAGCAAGGAAGCTAGCAACCTACTGAGACTGAGACCGCGCGAAGCAATACCACATTCTCAATACCCCGGAAGACAGCGATGTAGGGCTTCGTTCTTCTCTTGTTCCTGTTTCCATACGGTATCGATGGGCCGATCGTTTCCTCTGGGAAAACTAGCAAATAGCATTTCCCTGGAAGTGGCATGTCAAAAAGGAGGAATTTAGATCCCACCTATGGGCGAAATCAATGAAGACCTTTTCCCTCCCTTCGGTCGCCTCTATTTCGAGAAATGTTGTTCTTCACTAGCGGCAAAACTAAGAATGATTTTATCCCTCATGGGCTGGCATGAGAAATTGAAATTGATCGATCTCCCCGATGGGAAGAAAGATTCCTAACAGTTATAAGACGATTATGTGCGGCGTAAATGGTGATCATTGCAGGATAAAACTTGGTGCTATAGCAAAACAACTTTTTCTTCCACGCACAGAATAGGTTGTTCAAGAAGGGGACAGGGATGTGGATCTCACTACTATTGATTAACCGGTGTCAGTTGCTTTAACAGCTTTCCATGGGCATCCACCCGCAAAGATAAGAGGCCTACGCAACGATCCTTAGAACTCTCCGGTTCAAAGCCGCCCGCAATCGATACCTTTCCATTCCTATATCCTATACGATACGCTATTTTCCTGTTTCAAAGAGCTTATTCGAGAACAAGGCGCAGCAAGAGCTAATTCGATAACAGGATTCTTCGCAATTAGCCTTTCCTCGCTTTCGCTTTCAAGGGGCGTAGCGCTTGCTTACTTCTTAGAGTAGAGTCCGGAATTTTTAGCTTATTAGGTCACAATCCTGTCTTATTTAGATCTTCTTTCAGTCTAGCCCTTCTTCCACATGAGATCCTATTTTTCCTAACTCCATGTAGCACCACTATCCAATGAAAAAAAAAATCCTGCTATTTCACTCCTGGAATTCCCTGATAGAGAACTCCAGTTCTATACCTGGGGCTAGCTACTAGCTCAGACTCCGGCTTCTTAGTGTGGCCAAGTGGTAAGTCCTTTCTTTTCTGTCTGAGAATATGTCTTATCTTCCGAGGTGGCATGAGACAATAAGTGAGTTCCAGTTTAGTCTTTTGAATGTTCCTGAGGTGGATCGAGTCTCTGGTAGTTCTAGGTGGCTAGAGACCAGGGCTAACAGTCCTAGAAAGAGCAGTCCTATTTCTAAAGTACACGAACATCTTTGACATAAGGACGCTTTCAATCTTTCTTCATGAAAGCCAGACAGCGGAGCGGAGATAGAGTCCAAGCGCACTATAGCACTGCAGGGAAAGAAAATATCTTCCTTTGAAAAACTAAAGTAGTACTAAATCAAAGAAAGACATGAATTGCCCGAAGGCCAGGTTCTTTATTCCCATAGGCACAAAGACCGATCCCGACCGTCCCTTATTATTTGATTTTACACGTGCCTGGAAATGATGCTTGAATTCTTGCTTGTCTTATGAGCCATTTACTTACTTATGGAAGACATGGGGCACGAACGAGAGCATGGTTAATTAAGTAGGCTATGGAGCATGAGCCATATCAGTGCTAGAAAGACTTCCTTTTTCGATATGGTTTGATAGTAGGAGAGAAGTAGTACCCCTACGAGCGATGGATAAGAAATGCTTTTTTTTTTCAAGCGGAAGAAACTTCACTGCAGGGGAAGGCTTATGTCACTCGGATGGGAAGGCGCTAGCCGCATGGAGTAGCCATAAGAGTTAGAAGACCGCCATCAAGGATGACAAGTCACATCGGGACAGCCCTTTTTCCAGCTAGCTGATATAGAATGGAAGGGGAAGGAGGAGAAAGATAAAAAGGCAATCAACAGACTCTGATAGACGCTATGGGACCATCTCCCTTGGGAGAAGCCTTTCCGTTGTTCCAGGGTTTTCTTACTATTGAGGTCCATTTTTCCTATCATGGCATGGGGATTAGAGAGAAGATCAAGAGTTTCGAACAAGCACGCAAGCCTGAAAGCATGAGTTTCCAGCGATCGAAGTTCAAACTTGGCCGGACAGGAAAGAGGGAAAGCCTTCTTCTCAATGAGCTGTATCCATTATACAATCACCGGGCTTTGCCAAAGACAGTCCCAGTAAAGGGGTGTGTAGCAAAGCATCCACCGAGACTAGATTGGAAGATAGTCATGTGCTCTATGAAAGCAATCGAACATCATGTGTGAAGCATATGAGATGGCTAGCCGGGCAGTTCCATCATAGTTCGTGACAGGGTGTAAAGGATATATGATCTTACTTTACGATTGAGGTCTTCTTTCTCCTCTTCTTCACCGGGAACCCCTATTTCATCAACCAGACGGACAATGGGAAGCGTCTGAGCAATAAAAAGATAAGCCAAAAACGTGAAGTAGAGGGATCCCATCCTGACGGATGAGCTGCTCCCTCCCCCGGTTAACTACCACTACCCGGTCTTCCCTTTGAATTGATAGCTTCCGCTGGAGCACTTGCCTTCGTGATGAATCCCTTGAGCTTTGACTATCTTTTTGCTTCTTCTTGCTAGCCTTCGATTGTATGGTTTCCTGTATCGCTCTTGTCAAGCTCCAGCCCGATCCCTGTGATCTCGTACTTGGCCTTCCCCCCCTCTTTATCTTCGTCCCGGGATAGAGCCTTTCACTAAAGGGAAGGTTCCCGAGCTTGGCCGAAAAAAATCCTGGAAGTAGCACTGCTTTGGCGATTGGCAAGACATATCCGAGTAGCGCTGCCTGAACGAAGCGTGGGCGTAAAGCATCAAGTGGAGGCGTCGAATCCTTGCAAGAGGGGGGCAGACCGGTCAAAGCCAAGTCCAGACGAGCTGGCCAAAAGGCATAGGGCCAAGGCGGAGCTGGCAGGCTCATCTCACTTATTGTGTGCTTTGTTGGAATAGACTGACATCAAGGGAAAGTGCACTTTATCTCGATTCCTCTCTTTCTACAACTCTTTCCAACCCACTGCTCAGCCCCCCTCCAAACTATGGCATCAAGGTCGGACCAAGGGTCGGGCCTCCACCGATCTACTGATAAGGTAAGGGGAAAGACAACTGAATAAATAGGTCTATCTATCCTATAAAGACGGGCTAGAGTAAACGCCAAGCGCTGGCCCATTAGTGGGTTCAATTCCTGCTTGCCTCTCATTTTCAATTGTTTGTTAGAGTAGTCTCGATCCTATTGAACATAAGCTATATCACAGGGAGTAAGTAGATCATGATCGGAGGGGACGACCGGAGAAAGATAAGTCAAGGAGGACCCGAAGAGGAAGAGCGGTCCGTCCTAAACGAAGAGCGGTCGCTGAGAGCGAAATGAACTGATTTGGCCGGAGGGGGCCACGGGATTAGACTCTCGATGTATTATTACATTTCTAGCGGGAGGAGAGTAGCCCCGAAAGAAGTCGGTCCTAGCGAAAACACATAATACAGCTTATGGCCGAGAGTGTCATGAAAGAAAGGTCAGTCTGCACAGGCGGGACGTGACATTAATAGACAGGTCAAACTGTGGAATCGTCTGATTTTCACTCGGATGACGTAATTCAATTTGATTTATATCAGTGTGCAGCAGCCCCTATGACAGAATTGAACATCAGATATATCACATCCATAAAAAGATTAAAAACAGTCGGTTATGAGAGCAGCACTTTTCCTTGCGGGGGCCCCGTCTCCCATCGGTGCGCTGGAGACGATTCTTTCTGTATCTTCGGCTTCGTCTTCTCCTCCTTCTGAGTCAAACAGATAAAATAAAACATGTGAATGAACGAATTTATCGTAGATTGCACGAGCAAACCACCCTTTTTTACTTTACAAATGATTGTGATTGTGGAGTTGAGGCAGGGGCTCTTGCTTTTTACTAGGCTAGACGACTCGGCGATTCTACCCTACTTTTTTCCCAGGATTGGACGCCTATTGACGAAGCTCAGGATTGGATTGTCGCCTTACTGCTTGACGAGAACAACCTACCACTGACTTTTTGAAAGTACCTATCTCATTGCACTAAAAGAGTCTGTCTTTGACGATAGGGCTTGAGGTCGATCGGTCCACCACTAAGGATCTATGGTAGGTCAAAGAGCGCAGAGAAGATTGTCCACCACTTCTTCTTGTACGCGCTATAAGATATAGGCTTTCTATGAAAGCTCGTAAGATCAGCTGACAAAACAAAACAGAAAGGGATTCGGACTCGCCTGGTTCATGTCTATCGACGAGGGATCTCAGATTGCGCTTGACCGCAGACTCGTAGCATGGGTGAGAATTCTTCATCTTAGGTAATGAAGGTGGGCGGCTCGTCGTCTTTGAAAAAGGAAGGGATGATTCTTGCCAAACTCTGTCATGCCCATCCTCCTTGGAGTTTAAAAAAAAAGATCCCCTTATGTTTTTCCGTCTTCTTCTCTGCCGAAAGGAAAGACAAAGGCGAGGGAGTCCTCGAACGGGGAAACCCACGATTGAGAGGTCAGATCACACCATCCTCATTGATCCAACTCGGGTTGGTATGCTCACAAAGAGAGACCCTACCACATGTGTTTCAGTTTGAGAGCCACCCTGTTTTCTCGATGTCTTCTTCTCTTTCGGGTGGGAGGCATTCTTCAATAGCTTTCATTACTGAGGGGCCCAATCCTAAGAATAAGAGTATCAAAAGACTCGATCTATCCGACCTTACCATAGTCTCCCTCGAGGCGCGGTCAACCTAGCAGGTGTCATACCTTCAAAAGAGATGGCTCAGACAGATTAGCTATAATGCGCAGTTAGATACTTCGATGGCTCTCGAACTAGCTGTGTTAAGCATATAGCTAGCCTTCTATTACCTTATTTCTCCAAATTTATGAATCCATAATTGTTGCCATTCAGTCTCTTATTAGCGATAGGGGCCGTCATCCAACATGCTTCTATCTAAGTGATTTCATACCTTATTCCCTCCGCCACCCTCACCCTTCTAAGCTCCTTTGCCCTATGCCTTTAGTTAGTCTGCTTTGAATGATCATTTCACTCTTCGAAGGTGAGCGAAGTACTTCGAGGGATTAGATGGAAGGAACCTCTGCTAAGAATGGAATACAATTCTTTGTGTCCTTATTTAGCTTTCAAGTGGGAGAGGACTTCCATAGAGTGAGCCCTTCGATCGCGGTGCTCATCTTACCACCCTAACTACTAGCGCAGTCCAACTTATCCCTGCTAACCCACAACTAAAGCACCATGACTCTTTGATTCCGAAATGCGGCCGAGGGCATCGGAAAGGACACATCACACGCCCTAACTCCACGAAGGGATGGATGGAATAGACAGGCACAAACCGTTGACCCTAATCTTACCAAGATATACAGGTATTCAATCCAGAATGGGCACAGAAACTGTTCAGGAAGTGAATAAAGCAGAAAGATACACATTAGTATTGGACTTAACCCCAGAGGAGAAAGAAGAACCTCCGCTTGTCCTAGAGCTAGCCTCAGAGTCAGAAGTTTATGTTAACCATACCACTAGGACAGGAAGGGTCTATCAACCGCCTCATTTGCAAGGCTAAGAAGAGCAAGAATCTATTATGCCTTTCGCTCAGTTATGAGCCAACAGGAATTTGACTGGATTGAGACTCGCGGTGCTTACACCTCTAAAGTCAGCCTCGCTCAACAATTCCTCGAGACCAAAGCAAAAGTTCTCTTTCGATCCCAAGGAGTTCATTACCTATTATTGTTGGCTATTCCAATGCCAATGCCAATGATAGAGAGATTAGGGGAATATACTGACCGAGAAGAGAGAGTAAGACCCTAAATGCTTACGGGACAGAGAGGACGCTAGTGAGATGCGCAGGTGTATGAGCTCTGAGATGTGTAGGTAGAAAGAGAAGAAGCCGTTCCAACTGGTCCTATCATCCTAGGGTAGTAGTCAATCCGATGTAGCTAATCCGACCGGCATTAGTAGACGAGTACAAATGAATATAGTAGCCCTATACAATAGACGGTAGTTCCATTAGAAATTCTATGTAAAAAGTAACCTACCGGTTACAAAGGCCTATGAATTTACAAAGTCAACATCGGAGAGTCTTCTTAACAGCTGTACTAATGCCGTTCGCCTTGACTTTAGTCATGTAGAGCATTTTCTTTTGGCATAGGAGCCTTCTAGGCCTACTGACTCTTATCTAAAGGGGCATATCGAGATCCCTTAGCCCACAAAGCCCTTGACTTTCCTTCTCTGCTTCGCACCATCGTGACACTCACCCTTCGTTACCCAGCCCATCGCTAACGCTCAGCCTCGTCTTTTGATTTGACGACCTATTTCCCTCTTTCTCTATTTAGGATAGAAAGCATAAGGTCGCAAGTGAAGCTTCTGGAGAGAGCAATGAAAGAGTTAGAATTGGACCCATAACATTGACACAGGGAGAATCCATTGCTTGGTTTCCCACAGGCAGAAAAGGACTTGGCCTGGATGTAAACTGTAAAATGAAAAGAAAATTGTAGTATCCAAAAGGGCAGCTAAGCTAGCAATCCGAACAAGAAGATCTTCCCGTGGACTCAACAGGGTTCACGAATCTTATCAACTATTTACATGAAGTAAAGTTGGAATAGATCCCAGACTTCGGAGATAGCCACCACTACTACTACTTTAGAAAGGACCGAATGGCGTGCCTTATACCTTTCAAATGAATGGTGGGGAGACCGGAATCGCTTTTGTCGCTCCGGATTTCCTCTTAGCCGAAAGGGTCGAGGCAGGAAGGAGAACGCTATATATACACCTCTTTGTACCTGGGACTAGACATAATAGCTTGAGAAAGGCTCGGGAAAGTACGTTGTGTATTTTATAGCACACGAGATAGGCGGCTTGGCTTAGAGCCTACACCAATCTATCTGTTCTATCTGTAATAGTTCGATCTGTCTTCCTGAGATGAGAATTTGTTTTGAAATAGCTAGATTAGAACTGGCCGCCTTGCCTTGGCTTATTGTGTGATTTTTGAGCAGGAGCGAGCTGTCTTTGGCACAATCTGTACTGTAGCCGGGAAAGCAGGAGTCAAGCTGTTCACAAGCAGTGGTTATGAGCCGCATCTAAAGCCAATCCATTTACAAGTGAAATCTTGCCCAACTCCAACTACAAGGAAAGAAAGGGGTGAGGTGCTCATTCTGTATAAATTGGGTCTCTCGGAACCATGGGCGGCGAAAACTAGGATGGAATCATAGGTAAGGGATGACATAACTGGGGAGTAGGAATGGCAGATCCGTTTTTTCCCAACATTATGAACTCTTCAACTTGTAGTCCACCAAGAGGCTCAATCCTCTCCTGACTTACGTCTGAGCCCAGGTTTGTAAACCAGCCATTCAATGGAAGACTTTGTCCTCTTATTTATGTTAAGCATTAGGGTCCTTCACATAATCTCGAACCGTGCCCCTTCCTCAATGAGTCACGAGCGAGCCATGCCACATTGCATGGGAGGAACTGATCCTTCACTTCCCTTTTGAGCTTTCGATTCTATTCTAGACCGCTTGATATCATATCTTACCAGCCCCACCCGGGTGGCTTCCGCGTCACCCCCAGTTGCTCCATTCTGGATCCCTGAGTGATAGAATAGCTATAAGCTAGCCCACCCTCACCTTGATGAGTTTCACTAAGAAACCGGGGGGTGCCTATGTGACTAACATAGGGCTCTGCCTTACCAAGCAGAGTGAGGTTAGAAACTCCAATTTTGTGATAGGACTGACCCTGGTGAGAACCAGCCTATCACGCCACCGAGGTTCCGCCTCGTTTGCCTTAGTCTTGCGATCTAAGGGTGAAGGAGTCATCCAGCCACCGGGATTGGTTACCCGGTTGACCCCTATCCGTATCTACATCTACGTCCTGATTGAGTTACATAGAAACTAAAAGAACTTGAAAGCAAGAGATCCAACAGGAATGAAATGAATATCTATTTTTAAATAATCAAGTGAAAAATCCCCCGAACCTCTGATCCGATAGCAGCTATAATATGCATCTACGACTAGCTACAGGAACTAGATGAAAACTTCTACAACAGGGTATCGAAGAATGCATTCTGACATCGAGTCCTCAATCAATGTAGATGATTCAACAAGGTAGACCGAAGCAACTCGTCGATCAGCTATCACCACATCGTTGCCGAGAATGGCATAGCGATCAAACTAGTGACTGTCTACGGCTTATGCCTTCACTCGGGGGAGAGCACCCATCCAAAAAGCAGAAAAGTGAAGAAGTGACGTCCAAACCCTCGGATGGACCTAAACTAGACTCAGTCCGAGCTCCTGCAAGAGGGTCCAAAGTAGAGTGGCATGGAATCGGCCGGAAAAGACAGATCTTATCTTATAATTGCGTATATTGAGTGAGATGCCGCTTCAAAGATGCTGCTTACCTAGGATGGTGTGCTTTTCGCTCCTTTGGCTTTCTTTCTCCCGGAGACCATGCCATTCCTCGACACCGACCTTCAAACAAAGTCAGATGAGGAGCTGGCTTCCCTCAAAGTTGCTCTGGCTGACTTGCCCGTTCCGCTTTGGGGCGGTTCTTCCTCCAGCAGCCTATTCTTTCACAGCTTCTATGCCAAGGGCTATTATATCTATTCGATTATGCAAGATGTATTGGGGTCACATAAAATTATTTATGAAAAGAAAGCGCTCTTAGTTCAGTTCGGTAGAACGCGGGTCTCCAAAACCCGATGTCGTAGGTTCAAATCCTACAGAGCGTGATTCCATTCTTGTTAGATCGAGAATGACACTGAAATAATTGAACAGCAGTCTAAAGTCTGAATTTTACCTCCTGTGGATTAGGATTAAAAACAAAGAAAGAGGAGGTAAATAAACCAAAGAGATGTTAATGAAGAAAGGGTCCAAACGCGGAGGCAGTTCCAGTCCTTGTCGCAGCGCAGTAGTGAGTAGGTGATCCAACACCAGAGATAAAAGACGCAGCAGATTCATAGATATACTTACCTTAGTTATATAGATCGTTTACCTAGGTACGAGACCCTGAGGTCCATATCGGTAATAGAAAGACCTGCCACCAAAAGCATTCCGATGGAGCAGAAGTAGACCCTTCCCCCGCCATAATAGCACCACCTAGCTTCGGGATAGTAGTAGCACATATCTTTTTCTAGTGATCGTTATAGGGATAATGAAACCAATGATAGAGTTGACCTAGCCTAGCGACATCCATCCCTTGTCTCCGACCGGGAGATAGAGACTACTTCATGCGCAACTTCAACATCTCCAATCCAAGGGGTAGGCCTTTTTTTTTCAAGACCCCCTTTCGGTTCGGAAAACGCATTGGCTTTCACTCAAGTTCGAGGATCCATTAAATAAAGCAAAAAATGCACGTTACAGACGAAAGGTAGATGTTCATTGGCGAATAAAGAGAATGCAAGCTATGCAAAAACGGATT